>NC_136496.1:62158493-62193493 GCF_053919585.1 Euprymna scolopes
CTTTTTTTATATAAATAAAGCATCGTAATGTGTAACAATAAAAAAGAATTTTACAGTAACATTACGAAAAAAGCCCCTAAAGTCCGTATTAATGAATTCGATATAACTCGAAGAAAAATTAATTCTCGCATACTATTAAGGAAAATAAAGATTCAATTAGATTCTTATTTCAGTCACCTAAATTATTTAGGGTGAAATGAGTTTAGGAATTTATAGCCAAACCTAATTTTTTTTCCTTAAAAAAATAGCATTAATATAGTAAGTTAGGTAAAATTTGCATAGAATGCTCTGCTTTACGGTTGTAAAAATGGAACGGAAATTTGAATTTCGTTCCCTTTTAAATTCGGTACATTTTTACATTACGTCCAACTCATCGTTCACATTCGACGCGTCAACTTTTATAGCTTTTCGGGTATTCTGGCAAGGTTAGGGGTGTCTATTCCGAAAGCCGTTCTTAACATGGGTAGATTGGTAGGTTTGTCAGAAATTTCGTGAAAAATAGTGAATAATTCCACCCCGTCTTTCCAAGCTTATAACTCCTCGAAAAATCTAACTCAAGCCCTATTTTTTTTCCAATGAAAGTTGCAAGGACCAAGGTTTCATTAAAACAACAACAAAAAAAACAAACGACATGTTTATTTTTTAAAAAAGGTTTTAACTTCGGACTTTACCGGTAAATTCCTAAAAAACACTACTTTTTTGTTTTAAATTTGAATATATTATTTATTCACCTTTTCTCTTCAATTTGTAATATATAACACTTTGGTGAATAAATTATTTACTTCTTAATAGACATTTCAAAATGGGAGGCGTGAATTAGTCTACCCCCTGTCTTTCCAAGCTTATGATTACTCGAAAAATGTAATTGAAGCCCTAATTTTGTGTTCAATTACAGGAGCAAGGACCAAGGTTTCATAAAAAAAAGAAAAAGCAAAGAACGTGGTTAAAAAAAGGTTTTAAACTTCGAACTTTACAGGTAAATTTCTAAAAAACATTACTTTTTTTGTTTTAAATTTGAATATATTTTTTATTAACCTTTTCTCTTCAATTTGTGATATATAAAACTTTGGTGAGTAAATTAATTATTTACTTTTTAATAGTCACTTGAAAATGGGGGGGCGTGAATAAAAAAACGTATGCCTAAAATATTATATTCGGTTTATTGGAAAGAGCATACAATTTCACATTGACCCTGAAAATATCGTAAAAATAGAATCAATAGAAAAATTTTGATATATTTTTTAAGTTTAAAAATTGAAAAATATTGAGTTCGTAAAATGCATTACTGTGTTGTAAAAAGTAAAAAAAATATTTCTATTACTTTTAAAACAACTTTAATAGTTTATTTTGGAAGTATAATCCGTAAAGAAAATAAACAATCCACTTTTAAAAGAGAAATTACTGGATTTTTATATTTTATTCGCAGTTTCATGATAGGGGTGTAAAAAATTCCTACAAAAATTCTGATACATCTACCAGATTGGAGTGTTTATTCGTTGTAAACGTACCCGACAACCTATAAATGTCGAAATTTCCAATGTGAATGGTAAGCTGGACTTATGTAAAAAAATCACAAAAAGATATACCAAACTGACTTTTTCGTTAAAGAATGGAATTATTTCCCTTTCGTTATTAAGTTTATTTTTTTCAGTTTTTTTTTAAATAAATATTTTGTGTTTTATATACATAAACGACAATCGTTGAATGTTACTGTTTTGATTATATTCGTTTGGGGGGCACAATTAAAAAATTAAGAAAAATTAAAACGAAGCGAAATTTAAGTTTCCGTTCCATTTTTACAACAACCGTTAAACAGCGCATACTCAGCTAGTTTTATCGTAATTTATAAGCATAATATTGAAACACTAAATCAACATTTTATTTATTTTTTTGCATAATTAATGATGGAAGTATTTTTCTTTTTATTTTCTTAACATCTTTTATAAAAAGAAAAATAATTTGTACATTCTCTTGAAAAAAAAGAATCAAACGTTTCTCTACTTTCACATGTGTTCATTTTTAACAAACGGAGCCACAGCAACGCGTGGCCGGGTACAGCTAGTATATATATATATATATATATATATATACATACATATATATACATATATATGTATGCATACATATATACATATATGTATACAATTATATATATATACATATATATATATATATATACATATATATGTATACATACATATATACATATATATACAATTATATATACATATATATACATATATATATGTATACATACATATATATATATATATATATATTTATATACATATATATGAGGTGAGGTACAATATGCAAATCATGACGCAAAAAAGTATTATAAGATAACGTGCTTATGCAATGGAGTTTCATAATTTTGTTTTCTGGAAATAAAATTCATAATTCAGATTGGTTATCGTCTTCACAAGAAATGCAGACAGCGTTAGATTAACGCTAAATCCATAGAAATTGGCCGTAAAAACACAGGTTCACCAATGGTGAAATGTCTTCCCGCGCATTCCACTCTTTGTGTTTTGTTTTTACATGGAGGGCACCGCTTATCAAGGCCCGGAGACCACTCAGGGATAAGGGTTGTTATGTGTGTTTAACTTTAAGAAACATTGTCTTTTTGATGTTTTGCAGTAAAATCTGATAGAAAGAAAAGAGATGCTGATGTGTGTATGATGTAAAAACTATTCAGTTAAAGAACAGTGTAAAAACGTTTCTGAGAAAGCTCGAAAAAATTATGGCTGAGCAACACTATTAATGATAGAATAGGCATTGTAGCTTACCTTGTTTCACAAAAAGCACGTTATGACAAAACATATTTTGCAAACTTTGATTTCAATAAAAACAATTCTAAGGCGTTCTATTTTGCTGGTTCTTCTAAGAAACAAAACGTTTGTGGCTAGAGGATTAAGATAGAAAGCTGGCGTTTCTGCATGCTACAACAAAATGACGAGGAGCACATCACCATTTTGGATCTTGTTAAAAAATTGAGGAAATTCTCGAGGAGTCTGGGTTTGAACCATACAGTCTTTGATACATGTAATTTCGATTGCTAGAATATTTTTTGAAAAAAATATTTGTTTTTATAATCGGCTCCTATTACCTGTATATGAGAGGAGGGACGTAGCTGTTTAATCTCCGTAATTGGGATGTTCCCAAATGTTCTCTTCGGGTCTTGAACTATTTTGGTTTCTGTGAGGGAGGACTAATCACTTTGTCCCTCCTTAGCCTGAACGTTCTGTAGAAAGCAATTCGTGTTTTTGAAGTTTCTACATTTCATGGGCGTTTGTGACGTACGTAGATATAGGACATACCTTAATTGCCTATCTTACAGGTTTGTTGTCTGATATTGACGGGGTCGATTCTTTTTCTGTTTGTTAAGAACGGTTCTAACAGTATAGGATTCGACGGCTCTAACAGTGTAGCATACATGCCGGTGATTCTTTTTTTTTTACATAGGCGTCACCACTTATCAAGGCCGATAGGCCACTCAAGGTAAAGGGTTAAAGAGTGTACCGTGGTCACAAGGACAATAAAGTAATCGATAGTAATGGAAGTTCGGTAAATTTGTTAACTTAAGTGGAAAGGCTCATCAAAAACTTGTTCACGTTGGACTTGAAGACAACCATATTATAGACGGCTGGAAAGCAGGAAAACGGAAGACAATTCCACAGGCGGGCAGTTCTGAAAAAGAAGCTTTGATCATGGAACCTATGTTTAGGTTTAGGCACAGATAAAGAGTGGGAGGGGATTATTGATAGTGTTTTATTAGCTAGGCGAGTGTTTCTTGTGAAAGTTTGGCGAGAGGGGCCATAGATTGAAGCTCAGTCGAACACTTTCCATGAAAATAACGATACAGCAGAGACTAACTCGCAACATGTCTTCCGTGAGATAGATGTTGATGCGAAGAGAAAAGGATATCCCCCATCAGGCCAGGAAGTCTATTTTGAACCCTATCAAGACAGGACAAGTCTTTTCTAGCAGCTTCTGTCCAGATATGGCAACAGTATTCCATCATTGGACGTATCCGGGTCGTATATAGATAGAGAATTGCATCAGCAGTGAGATATCTACTGGATAGATAGAAGTATCACACCATTTTTCCAGCGGCCTTGGCAACAGATTTGATGTACGTATTCTATTTAAGATCAGGAGTAAAAGACAAGCCCTAAAGCCTGTTAAAACTTGAGGCCTCCCCAAGACGATAGCCATTCATTTTAATTGATGCCCGATGGGGATCAGAACGTTGATGATGTAAAGTTAAAAGCTTGGTTTTAGATGCAGTAAAAGTAACCAGCCTCTCCTTTCCCCATTGTACTACGTGATCAAGATCAGAGGAGAGAGAATCGGAGAGAACTTGGTCGTTTACTGTCTTAGATGTGCTACCATAGAATGTAGTGTCATCAGCAAAATGTCTACAAATGATGTAAGGATGTGATTTGGAAGATCATTAATGTAGATCAGGAAAAGAGTTGTGCCCAGGATGGATCCCTGAGGGACTCAAGCATTAATACTGTGAGCTTCTGATTTTTGCTCATACACTACTACTCTTATGAACCTATCAGAGAGAAATGATTTAATAATTGAGAAGACATTTCCAGCTATACCATAGCTGGAGATCTTGTGAAGCAAACCATTTATACCATACCCTATCAAAGGCCTTAGATATGTCAAGAGCAATTGCCCTAGAAAGGTTGCCTCTGTCGAGAGATTCGCTAATCCTATGAGATATAACTATAAGTACATCTGCTGTAGACCTAGCAGAACGGAAACTATATTGCGTGTCACTAAGAAGGTTATTTTTGCTGAGATGGTTGATTACTTCTCTATTTAACACAGATTCCAGCAACTTACTCATGGCGCACAGGATACTTTTGGCCTGTACTGAGAGGGGGATGAAGGATCACCTGAATTCTTAAATACAGAGCATACTAATGAAATTTTCCAAAGTGATGGGAAGCAATTCTCCTTAAGACAACGTTTAAACTGTTTTGTAAGTATTGGAGCTAGTTATGGTTGAAGTTTTTTGAGTAGTATAATTGGAATACCGTCAGGGCCGGTTGCTTTACTGGTATCAAGGTTTTGATTAGCTTGTCAACATCACGTACAGATATTTGTATATCAATCACATAGCGTGTTTTCTGATATAGGAGAAAATATTGGGGGTTGGCGGCCTTATTCGCAAAGGGTAGAATTAGCTGTAAAGTTCTTGGCAAAGAGTTTGGCTTTGTCTGATGCTGATGAGATTAACTCAGATCCATTGATGATAGTTGGGATAGAGCACATGCTTCTGTTCAGGATTCTGTTTGCTATTTGCCAAAGCTGGTAGGAATCAAGCCGCTGCTCAGCTACTTCTGACTTGATGGATTGAGCATATAACTCTCTTGCATTCTTTATTACTTTCTTACAATGGTTGCTGGCAATTTTCCCTAGTGAAAAACTTCCGAATCTGCCACTGGTATTAAGACATTGTGAGATACTTATCCCTCCTACCTTTAATTGCTTAATTGGTGAAAGGTTATTTTTAGGTTCGGTTCCTTTGTAACCAGTCTGGTTCTTTTATCAATTCCTGAATCAATTCTTGCGTGATATATAATCTTGACGTGTGAGTGTAACTGTTAGGTTGGACTCTATCAGTTCTTATTTCTATGTTTTTAACTCTTCAAAAACTGATGTGTTCAGAAGTGAAGCTGCTGCTCCAGTGTCGATTAGTGCCTTTATCAGTTTACCCCTAGTCTTTACTATACACTCCATTCAGGTCCCTGCTTGGGGAAACTCTGTCCCTGTGCTCCTCTATTTGCCCTAATTTCTCCGTGCAATTTATTACGTCTTCGGTGGGTTCATTTAGGATTGCTTTAACCATTTGACATCCATGTCTTCTGGGATTCTTCTTTTTTTAGGATGACTTCTTTGTTTGATAATTTAGCATATCTGCTTGTCCATGTATATAGCTTCTGATAAGAGCGGTCATGAGTGGGTTTCGAAGGTAACATTACCTTTATTTTTCCAGAAGTGAATTTATTCAATTATTTTTAGGTGACCATTGGCAGTCCCATTCTAACCTATTATGGCTGACACGCACTCGCCGTGGCTATGTCGAAGTACACCATAAAAACTTTCTCATTACATGATTACAGCTTTAGGTACCCTAAATCTAGTTGAGGTCCCTGCTGCATGTAAACGTAATAATTAAAGTGTTAAAGCTGCACCCTTTGATGGACACTTCTGAGTTGTTTATAGAGCCGTTCACTTTGTCTCGCAGCAGACAAAGCCTCTGATAATGCTGCTGCATGTGATGTAGTCATGCGCACCTTAATAAAGCGATTATTCAGAGCATCTACTGGGACTTCAGCTAGATGCCCTTGCACATTAAATCCTTCTCTCATCGGTGCCTTCATGTAAGCTCACTTAGAAAAATCGGTTGATTCTATTTTCTAAGTTAACGATTACCTTTCCTCGATTGTGAGTTATTCTCATTAAATCTCTGGCGCCGTCGGTAGAATTTATGCCCTCGCCATACTGAGCCGCTACTTTCTCCAGTCGGTCCTTAATGGAACAATCCAGAAGAGCCTTAAAATATTTTCCGACATATTCCGATACAAGACCGTCTTAAAAGACTTTTGCCATATTTACGAGTCCAGGATCCGTTAAGTGACAGGCTCGCTCTTTCTTCATCAGAGCTGATAGCCATAATCTAAGGTTGGAAGGTTTCCAAATAAGGATTGGGATCTTCGATCTACCTTTGAGGCGTTTGTTAAGTGGGGTTCAGTTCGTGTTATCCATTTTTGTGTAAATAGATATATTTTTAATGTAGCCAAAGAAACAAACAGCTCTATCTATTAATATTTTTTATAAATTATTAAACCAAAAAATATGCAGCGTGAAAATAAAAAGAATCAGAGAAAATAGCTACTTATCTTAGTCTTTATCTTTTTTCGTTTTTTTTTGTTTTTTTTTGTTTTCGTTTTTACAGTTTTTTTCTTTAATTTCTCTGTTGATTCTTGACGCTTGACCGGGTCGATATGAATGTTTTAGTTTATTCTTAAGTTCGTCGTTTTATTTCTTTGTCGTCTAATGTTTCATTTCTTCTTGGGATAGTTTCTTTCTCTTTACATCACAAATATGACAATGTTCCTGATCGTTTAATGCCTGTGACCTTCGGTTGTTTTCTGTGAATTTTGCCCTCAAGATGTATCCTAGTTATAAAGACGCATACGTAATACGATCGTTTGCCGAAGAAAATTACGTGGCTGATTGTCAGGACGTCTATTGACATTCATTTTACGCCCTGAGAACGGCAACCAACTCCCCAGGGCAATGAAACCAATGAAACGATATAACGATAGCCATATTCCCTTACATCAAGGCGTTCATATATTCTGATTTGGAAAATCACACAGCAGCTATATGTTATGTGCGTGCTTCCCTACGAGAGCACGTTGTTTGACGTAAGATCACAAAATGTGGAGAGCTCAAATGCTGCTTCGAAATGTTTCTAACCCATTGTGCATGGCCTTGTGCGGTAATAATGGCTTGAATTTAAGGTTAAAATAAACCTGCAGTTTTGCTTTGAACAGAAACACGAATAAAAAAAAACTGTGCATTTCATATATCATGCCTTTCGGCTGGTGTTGTACTAAAACTTGACAATGCATTTCTAATTTTTGGCTATGTAAGGTGTTAACATGTGCCAAATCGTCTTTCCTTCTTACATCGGGTTATTTTTATTAACTATTATAAATACTTATTGAAAAAATTCAAAGCAAACTGAGAACACTGCCATGCACATAAAGTAGGTTTATATGAAATGTCATAAAGGCGGAACAGCCATTTTTAAGTTCAGAGGGAACGAACTCACACCCAGACATAATTTATCTATTTTAATAGTAGAAAGGAATATATATATATATAGAGATATATATATATATATATATATATATATATATATATATATATATATATATATATATATAGAAAGAGAGAGAGAGAGACAGACCGACAGAGAGAGACAGAGAGACAGACAGAAAGAGAAAGAGAAAGGGAGAGAGAAATAGGTATTGCCTTGTTCTTGCAGAAGCATTTTAGCTACGAGCTTACTTGATCGAAAAGTTTTTTCTCGAAATTTGTAGCAACTTGAAGTAATGACATCGATGGTCGTTTGTCGTTCAGTTGGAAACTGAAAATAATGACTTTAATCAATTGTCTTTGTAAAGCGGAAATTCAACTAGTGGTTAATCCTTTTTGCCTCAGACACCATTGATCGAAATCGCACAGAATTGACGAATCTTTAAATCACGACGCTAAACATTCTACAACTTACCTAATTTAAAGTAGATGAGTCCGTGTCTCGTATCGACCATCCTATCTCACAATTCTTTTCTTCATCTGTTCATCACCTTTTGTCGCCGTTACGTCCTCTCATCTTAATCTAGAATATCTTTTCTTTACACACTACATTGATGTACATAGACTTTCATAACAGTTCCTTCCGAGAGGTTAGTAAAAGGTGTTTCTTACAAGATTGGCAATTTATTAGCTGATCTCTGAGATTTTTGCTGTATAATTCCAGTTCCAGGTTAGGCTGCGTAAAGAAATTTTACATAATTATTATAATTCAATTAAAAATCTCAATTTAAAGCGCCAGAAATTTCTAGATTGTCTAGACTATTTTCTAGTATTATTTTATTTTGTTTTACTGCGTATCAATTTCAAAATATATAACGCCTATCGCGGGCATTTTTTGCCTAAATGACATGATCTATTTTAATATTTAATCATATTTATTTTAAAAATATATCTTTTAGACGTTTCACCAAGAATATAGTGGATATGTTCTTACTTATACATGCTGTGTTTTTGTTCTTATGAATAAATTCATTTGTATGTGCATCATATTCATCATTTTCATTGCCATAAAAGACTGTGATTATTAAACATTGAATACTTCACCAAATATAGACTGAATATTGTCTCGCTACGCATGTCCTAGGTTTGTTTTCTTATTATTGTATAAATTCATTGGCATTTTCATCATCAGTATCATGAACTAAGCCCAGCTCTGTGCAAATAGCTCCACTGTTTGATGCTTTCATAAAAGGCAAAGGCCAGGAGAGTATATCCTGACAAAATTTGATTAGGAATCCCGAAAAGCGAATGATGAATTACTGCAACACCTTTCCGGCAAATTTTGCTTCTGCGCTTACTTCGACCGTATTAGTTTGCCTTGGTAACAGAGTAAACCTAGGTTTACTTATCACTCATCCAGGCCTGCATCTGGAGAGGCAACTCCAGTTCTGACTGTTTAGTCACAGCAAACGCTGGAGTGCACTAGATTCTAAGAGCCAATGTGTAGCGAGACAGAAGTATTCCATCATCATTCTTGGTGTTCGTTTTGGTAACTAATAGAAATAAAAGAAATGTTTTTTGCATAATAAAGCATGACTGACTTTTGCAGCGTGCGGAAAAATACAACAACATCAAGGTTTTGTAAATTGTTGATCACTAAGCAGATATCCTCAGACAGTCTGATATGTTAGCACTTGTGAGATTAATATGATTCCACATTCCATAAAGCTCCTACACTTTTCTCGGGACACATAAATTTAACAGACGACACATTTAACAAAACTAGGTTTTATAGTATTATTGAATTATTGTACGTCGGCCATTTCTTCTCTGAACTAGAATCTTATATTTCGATAGAAAACATGGCACAGTGGTTAGCGTACTTGGAAAATAAATTATAAAAGTAATATTCTTCTGAGAGTTGAAGGTTCAATTCTCAGTTTGGGCAACCGAAACATACAATTGCAAATCAGTTAGGACATCTATCCAGTCATGGCTGACGGAAAAGAGCATGCTACCCCCGTTATAAAAAATGAAGTTCTTCGTTAAAAATTCGGTTCAAATTCCCGAGTTCGACAAAAATATTCCCGAGTTCAACAAGATATACCTGAAAAAGGTCGGAGGTAATTTCAACTGAAACATATTATGAGCACTAAGATGAGAACAGCTATAGTCCTAAAATTCCAGACATGTTTAAAATCTTACACGTTGAACTGTTGGCTTAGCAATGTCCTCGCTCTTCTTTTCCTCTCAGCACGTGAACTAGTGTGCAATTGCAGTTAATTTTCATGCTGTGATTTTTTTTTTCGGCCGCTTTTGTTATTGGTTTCAGAATCAAGTATATCAGAATCGGGATCACCAGACAGATTCACTAATTGTCTTTAATTAAGAAAATATAATAGAAATATAATATTTTTCTTCATGGCATGTGTAATAGAAGGAGAATATGATAAAAATACCTACATGTTATATTTTTATAAGTTTAAAGCTGACAATGAACTACAAAATTACAGGAATCTCATCTGCCATCTTATTTCATTTATTTATTGCTATGTAACACAGTTTGAAGTATAGTTCCTTTGTCTATATTAAGCGTTATTTTGCTAGGAAATTTGATTACCATAAAATCGGATCTGAAATGGTTTATATGATTACACATCACACGCATGCGCACAAAGTACATATATATATATATATATATATATATATATATATACATATATATACTTGGTTATTATATATATATATATATATATATATATATACTTGGTTATTATATATATATATATACATATATACTTGGTTATTATATACATATATATATATATATATATATATATATATATATATATATATATATATATATATATATATATATACTAGCATTTCAGCCCGGCGTTGCTCGGGTGTTTGGATGTGTCTGTTGAACAAAAGAAAACAAAGCAAAAAAAAAAAAAAAACATGTGGTAGGAAGGCAGGCTCGAACCCGTACCGCGAAGGAGGAAAAGAACGGGGTAAAGACCTAACGTCTATGCTGTTACGACCACCGCCAAACCGGAGGTGACAAAAATATCGGCAAACTAATGCCGCCCCGTACAAAAATCCCTAGTTGAGGGTGAAGAAATTAATGTTTTTAGCCAATTTTTCGATATTTGTCGTATAAAAGGCCGAAGTTTAAAACAGTAATAATCTTGTTAAAATCCGTTGCCTCTATTGAAAGTTATAGGCAAGCATGCAAACATACATACATACATTTATATATTAGTAACTAAAAATTTTCGATCCAAATCGATGAAAAAGCTTGCCCTATCTGTGAATACACTTTATGTAAAATTTCAAATATTTAGACGAGAAATTGTCGCAGAGGTCAATTTTTTAAAAACTTTGACCTCTTTTTTGACCCCTTAACATTAATTATTTTGGGCTCAAATCCAGTTATTAAGTTAGATCCATGTCCAAGGAACCTATATCTAAAATTTCAAGTGCGTAGACCCAAAATTGTCGGAGGAGTTTGGTAGAGTTTTCAAAATTCAAATCGTTTAACTTGGACCCCTTAATTGCCAAATTTCTTGCCGAAAACGGATCACATCGATTTTCCCAAATCTCAGTACCCTGTATATCAAATTTCGAGTATGTAGACTAAAAATTGGTTATTGCGTAAGGAAATGTACACACACAGACACACAGAGAGACAGACACTTTCACTCTTATATATATATATATATATATATATATATATATATATATATATATATATATATATAGTAATTTATAACATATATATGGCGATTAAGCTACACTGAATATTCTGCGTTTAATCCAACTATAGGATTCGTCAGGCTTATGCGCGAATTCTGTCGTTGCTTCTTGTTTTTATATATGTTGAGGATTTCTAGTTGGCCAATCAGCTTTCTAGTATCCACCGCACCCCTTCCTATCAGCCAATGGGCATGCATTTTATCAAACAAAGGATCTGTTTTAGAACTAGGTTAGTGGTTTTAGGTGGCCGTTCTCCTTTTTTTATACATATAAATATACCTATGTGTACACAATAATGCACATATATATACATACATACATACATATATATATACATATATGTGTGTGATCGTTTATGTATATTCATGTTTATTTAATTTATTTATTTGTTTGTTTTCTATTGTTATTGTTAGTTTTAAAGCTATTTTGTATCGCTATCCTAGAGTAAGTTTTATTTTGTGAACACAGTTGTTTGCTATTTCCCGCCTACAGTTTAATAGATTTTGAGGTTCTTTAAAGTACAGGATAGAAAATTTTTCATGGAGGCATAATTTACATGGGTCGTCTAAATGTTTGCATGTGGTAGCTTGTCTCATTATTTTCCATTCGACTACCGGCGAATGTCCGCTTTCTTTGAAACGCAGAATATTCAGTGTAGCTTAATCGCCATATATATTTCATAAATTACTAACTAGCTCTACCTACGTATTGAGCACTTTTGAAGTAAATACTTAAAGTTTACGCATAAATCTATACTTTCGTATATTAAATTTATGTGAATAAATGAAGTAGTTATATATATATATATATATATATATATATATATATATATATATATATATATATATATATATGCACTTGTTATATTTTTAGGAAAAAGGATTCCGGCAGAGTGCACTATTATAAAGATAGCATTCCGAAAATAAGAGAGTTATTGTATTTTTATTTACATAAAGTTTAGATGAGATAAGTCATCGATGCCATCGGTTGCAAACCTGATTATAGAGGATCCTTTTAGATACCCATAATAAAATCTCTTCGATCGGTACTCATCTGCTTTATAACCGGAATAGGAATCATATAGATACAATACAAGATATCGTGCAAATCTCTTGTTCCTGAAAAAACCTAAATTAAAATAATAATAACGTTTTTAAAATGGCTGTTTAATGTTTTGGACGGCAAAGAAATAAAAGGAGGAAAAATAAAACGAAAGAAAAAAAAGAAAAAAGAAAATAAAGGGACATTTTATATTTTTGAATTTTTTCCGTGGTATATCATTTTAATATATTTGAACTATTTATTGCCTCCTTTATGAAAAAAATGTTATTTTATTCTATCAATTTTACACGTTTCCTGGTCCCAATCAGAAATTTTCTAAGCTATTCAGTCTTAGAGAGATAATCTCTAATTCTGAAAGTTATTTAAATTTTTCAAAGATTTATTTTATTATATATTTATATTAAATATAAATGTATTCATTTTATTATATAAATCGTATACCATGTTTATATTCCTTCAACCGCCTTATTTACTAAAGGTAAACTGTCATTTTTTTACTAGTCTGAAGAAACCTATTATGTATTTTTTTATCATAGTACCCTATTTTGTTAGATAAGATAATTCTATTTAATTTAAAGCCTTACTTAAAGTAAATTTAAAAACAAACAACTTCATATTGATTCAAAATTTACAATTATAATTAAAACTTTCCGATTTTAATTTCAAATTTAAGAATCAATCCCAATATCAACTGCAGTTTCTATTTAATCTATATCCAAATTATATTTAAAATTTAAAAAGTTTAATATAGTCTTGTTTTTTAGGGCAGATGTTTCTAGCTTAACAGATGTTATATTATATTTAACTCTTATAATTATATTCCCTTTTTCCAATATAATAGTTTAAATAATAAAAAAAATCAAAATATAAATGATAAATCCTGAAAAAATAAAAATAAAAATAAAATAAATGAAATATGAATTAAAAAATAAAATAAAATTAATTTAATAAACAAAATCATAAAACCTATATTATAAAAACCTATATAATAAAAATTCTAATAATAAAATTATAACAATAAAAAATTCTAATAAAAAATACAATAATAAAAAGTTTTAAAATAAAATGCTTAATATTATTATTTTATTATTATTATTAACATTTTGTATTTGAAATTTTATTTGAAATGGCTTTCAGAACTTGCAGGATTATCTCCCTTAGATTGGTTAATTTAGAAAATGTTCTGATTTGGATATCCTGTAATGTATCTATATAATTCCCATTTCGGTTACAAACAAAAGATGAGTGTCGGCTGAAGAGAGCTTGATATAGGAATTTAAAACGGTCCCCTATTATCAGGTTTGAAACCGGCGGTATCGATGCATTATCTCCTCAAAACTTTCTATAAATATATATATATATATATATATATATATATATATTATAGTTTTAAAAGTAAAAATGAATCTTCCCAAACTCTTTCTCTCTCTCTCTCTCTCTCTCTCTCTCTCTCTCTCTCTCTCTCTCTATATATATATATATATATATATATATATATATATATATATATATATATATATATATATATATATATATATATATATATGCCTGGTATAAATTTATTATAAAATAAAAATAATTGCCTACTTTTATATTTACAATGATTAATGCGTATGCAAAATCGCATATGAGAATCCTCTTTAACAGTAATTTCCACTAAATACTGATTCTTCTTATCAGAAATACATTTTCTTTCAATAAATGTTACATTTTTTCGAATCGTCAATTTCTTTTGAAACAACCACCTATACAGAAACTCGGAGTAATGTTTATTCTCATATGCAGATCAACTATTATGGCCACACACATACAAAAGAAAACAATATTCCTAGTATCTTGCCATTATTATAATTTCTTCTTTTTTTTTACGTTTTGTCGACTAATTTACATGTTCTACATGAACGTAGACGGCTATCTTCGCCTGCACTTTCTCTATTGATTGACTATTTTAATGAGTTTCATTTGCATTCTCAATTGGCGAAATTACATCTTAATACGCTGTATTCAAAGAACAGGGAACGGTCTTGGAAGTCTATACGAATACGCACGATTGCTGTCTCTTATAGTATTTATACATTTTACTTTTCATATTTTCATTAAATTTGTTGTCTGTTTGTCAAATCATACAATATTTACCAAATAAATTAAGTTTCACGTCATCCTGTATGCATAAAATCAATGCTTTAACTGCTCATATTTCTCTTGAAATATCGATTTCCATGGGTTTAAGCAATGCTGCAATTAATATGTACATCTTTAGAAGTATCGAATCAAACGAACACAGCAGTATTAATATTATTTATAACAGTTATTGATATAAATTGCATTATTGCTCATCTACATAGGCTGTTCTAATATTCTGAGAACAATAATATTTTCGGGAAATTTTATTACTTACTATTATATATTATGTTATTACTTCCTATTTTTTATTATTTTATTACTTAATATTTTATATTATTTCATTACTTACTATTCTATACTATTTTGTTACTTACTATTTTATATTATTTTATTGCTTACTATTCAATACTATTTTATTACTTACTATTTTATATTATTTTATTACTTACTATTTTATATTATTTTTTTACTTACTATTTTATACTATTTTATTACTTACTATTTTATATTGTTTTATTACTTACTATTCTATAATATTCTATTACTTACTATTCTATATTATTTTATTACTTACTATTTTATATTGTTTTATTACTTACTATTCTATAATATTTTTTTACTTACTATTTTATATTATTTTATTACTTACTATTCAATACTATTTTATTACTTACTATTTTATATTTTTTTATTACTTACTATTTTATATTATTTTTTACTTACTATTTTATACTATTTTATTACTTACTATTTTATATTGTTTTACTACTTACTATTCTATATTATTTTATAACTTACTATTCTATATTATTTTATTACTTACTATTTTATATTATTTTATTACTTACTATTCAATACTATTTTATTACTTACTATTCTATACTATTTTATTACTTACTATTCAATACTATTTTATTACTTACTATTCTATACTATTTTATTACTTACTATTCAATACTATTTTATTACTTACTATTCAATACTATTTTATTACTTACTATTCAATACTATTTTATTACTTACTATTCTATACTATTTTATTACTTACTATTTTATATTATTTTATTACTTACTATTTTATATTATTTTATTACTTACTATTCTATATTATTTTATTACCTTCTATTTTATATAATTTTATTACTTACTATTTTATTTTATTTTATTACTTACTATTCTATATTATTTTATAACTTACTATTTTATATTATTTTATTACTTACTATTTTATACTATTTTATTACTTACTATTCAATACTATTTTATTACTTACTATTCTATACTATTTTATTACTTACTATTCAATACTATTTTATTACTTACTATTCAATACTATTTTATTACTTACTATTCAATACTATTTTATTACTTACTATTCTATACTATTTTATTACTTACTATTTTATATTATTTTATTACTTACTATTTTATATTATTTTATTACTTACTATTTTATATTATTTTATTACTTACTATTCTATATTATTTTATTACCTTCTTTTTTATATAATTTTATTACTTACTATTTTATATTATTTTATTACTTACTATTCTATATTATTTTATTACCTTCTATTTTATACTATTTTATTACTTACTATTCAATACTATTTTATTACTTACTATTCTATATTATTTTATTACTTACTATTTTATATTATTTTATTACTTACTATTCTATATTATTTTATTACCTTCTATTTTATACTATTTTATTACTTACTATTCAATACTATTTTATTACTTACTATTCTATACTATTTTATTACTTACTATTCTATACTATTTTATTACTTACTATTTTATATTATTTTATTACTTACTATTTTATATTATTTTATTACTTACTATTTTATATTATTTTATTACTTACTATTTTATATTATTTTATTACTTACTATTTTATATTATTTTATTAGTTACTATTTTGTATTATTTTATTACTTACTATATTATATTATTTTATTAATTACTATTTTATATTATTTTATTAATTACTATTCTATATTATTTTATTAATTACTATTTTATATTATTTTATTAATAACTATTTTATATTGTTTTATTACTTGCTATTTTATATTATTTTATTAATTACTATTTTATATTATTTTATTACTTACTATTTTATATTATTTTATTAATTACTATTTTATATTATTCTATTAATTACTATTTTATATTGTTTTATTACTTGCTATTTTATATTGTTTTATTACTTGCTATTTTATATTATTTTATTTCTTAATATTTTATATTATTTTATTACTTACTATTTTATATTATTTTATTAATTACTATTTTATATTATTTTATTAATTACTATTTTATATTATTTTATTACTTACTATTTTATATTATTTTATTACTTACTATTTTATATTATTTTATTGTTTACTATTTTATATTATTTTATTACTTACTATTTTATATTATTTTATTACTTAATATTTTATATTATTTTATTTCTTAATATTTTATATTATTTTATTACTTACTAGTCTATATTATTTTATTACCTTCTATTGTATATTATTTTATTACTTACTATTTTATATTATTTTTACTTACTATTGTATATTATTTTATTACTTACTATTTTATACTATTTTATTACTAACTATTCTATATTATTTTATTACTTACTATTTTATATTATTTTATTACTTACTTTTTTATATTATTTTAGTACTCACTATTTTATATTATTGTATTACTTACTATTTTATATTATTTTATTGTTTACTATGTTATATTATTTTATTACTTACTATTTTATATTATTTTATTACTTACTATTTTATATTATTTTATTACTTACTATTTTATATTATTTTATTACTTACTATTTTATATTATTTTATTACTTACTATTCTATATTATTTTATTACTTACTATTTTATATTAATTTATTACTTACTATTTTATATTATTTTATTACTTACTATTTTATATTATTTTATTGTTTACTATTTTATATTATTTTATTACTTACTATTCTATATTATTTTATTAATTACTATTTTATATTTTTCTATTACTTACTATTTTATATTATTTTATTACTTACTATTTTATATTATTTTATTACTTAATATTTTATATTATTTTATTTCTTAATATTTTATATTATTTTATTACTTACTAGTCTATATTATTTTATTACCTTCTATTGTATATTATTTTATTACTTACTATTTTATATTATTTTTACTTACTATTGTATATTATTTTATTACTTACTATTTTATACTATTTTATTACTTACTATTCTATATTATTTTATTACTTACTATTTTATATTATTTTATTACTTACTTTTTCATATTATTTTAGTACTCACTATTTTATATTATTGTATTACTTACTATTTTATATTATTTTATTGTTTACTATGTTATATTATTTTATTACTTACTATTTTATATTATGTTATTACTTACTATTTTATATTATTTTATTACTTACTATTCTATATTATTTTAGTACTTACTATTTTATATTATTTTATTACTTACTATTTTATATTATTGTATTACTTACTATTTTATATTATTTTATTGTTTACTATTTTACATTATTTTATTACTTACTGTTTTATATTATTTTATTACTTACTATTTTATATTATTTTATTACTTACTATTTTATATTGTTTTATTGCTTACTATTTTATAATGTTTTATTACTTACTATTTTATATTATTTTATTACTTACTATTTTATATTATTTAATTACTTACTATTTTATACTATTTTATTACTTACTATTCTATATTATTTTATTACTTCCTATTTTATATCATTTTATTACTTACTATTTTATATTATTTTATTACTTACTATTTTATATTATTTTATTACTTACTATTTTATAATATTTTATTACTTACTATTTTATATTATTTTATTACTTACTATTTTATATTATTTTATTACTGACTATTTTATAATATTTTATTCCTTACTATTTTATATTATTTTATTAATTACTATTTTATATTATTTTATTACTTACTATTTTATAATATTTTATTACTTACTATTTTATATTATTTTATTACTTACTATTTTATATTATTTTATTACTTACTATTTTATATTATTTTATTACTTACTATTTTATATTATTTTATTACTTACTATTTTATAATATTTTATTACTTACTATTTTATATTATTTTATTACTTACTATTCTATATTATTTTATTACTTACTATTTTATATTATTTTATTACTTACTATTTTATATTATTTTATTACTTACTATTTTATATTATTTTATTACTTACTATTTTATATTATTTTTTTACTTACTATTTTATAATATTTTATTACTTACTATTTTATATTATTTTATTACTTACTATTTTATACTATTTTATTACTTACTATTCTATATTATTTTATTACTGACTATTTTATATTATTTTATTACTTACTATTCTATATTATTTTATTACTTACTATTTTATATTATTTTATTACTTACTATTCTATATTATTTTATTACTTACTATTTTATATTATTTTATTACTTACTATTTTATATTATTTTTTTGTTTACTATTTTATATTATTTTATTACTTACTATTTTATATTATTTTATTACTTACTATTTTATATTATTTTATTACTTACTATTCTATATTATTTTATTACTTACTATTTTATATTATTTTATTACTTACTATTTTATATTTTTTATTACTTACTATTTTATATTATTTTATTACTTACTATTCTATATTATTTTATTACTTGCTACGCTATACTATTTAAGTATTCACTACTCTATATTATCCGTGCAATATTAACATGTTGATTCCTTGACTGTACTGGTAACATGCTTCTATTAGTTTGCTAAATCGCTGCTTTACAGACAATAAACATTGAATTCAACCAACATAAGTCGACAGCATATCCATTCTGGATCTGAACGAATATACTTCAGACGGTTAGTTTTGTCCTGCAGTATTTTTCACTTCATAACTTGCGATCTTCCTGTCTGTTTTCATGATAATAGAAAACATGTTATTAGTGCTTCTTTGAAACTATGAACACATAGATTGAAACATTCACATAAATTATTATTTAAAATTGGATTTCATTTAAGGTATAAACATATTTCTGAGTGTTTCTAATATTTGACTGAATCTTTTCTAAATAAATTTATTGATTTAAAATTGCGGCACTTCTTACGGCGGTTTTTTCTCAGATATTACTTCTCGTTTTGGGGGAGATAGGGGTTTATTTATAATATATGAGGTAGTACTTACGGTTCCGAGAAGGTATTATCCAATGGAATTTAGTCTTTTAAATTTCTAAAATTTTGAATTAAATGTTCAGCCTACTGGTACGACTACTGTGCGCGTCTTACTTTTTTGTTTAGTTTCTCTGTTTATTTATTGCCAGCCATACTTCGAAACACGGTTTAATTTTCATTGTTTCGAATTCAATAGAACGTTTAATTTAAACGTTATAATATCTTTCCAAGCTTTTCTACTTTTATGAAAAAGTACATACTTTTCTATGTTTACTTTTATTTGTGAGATTCTGGTCCATATTTTAGATGGAAATTGATTTTAAGGTTTTCTTATTTAGTAATTAATTTTATCATTTGTATTATCTGGATTATGTGGATTATTTTCATGTTGTTTTATATAATATACCTCGTTCCTGTTTCATCAAGCTTATCAAAATTTGCAGCTAGAAGATAATGATTTACCATTTGTCCATCACAAATACCCGAGGAAAATTTGACGAATTGGGGCGAATTTCAAAGTCATGGAACAATAAGATTTTTTTAAATGTTCAGCCACTATTATTTCATGCGGACTTTGTCATGTCTTTTTTTATATTTTGTGCATTGCCATCTGAACTAATTATTAATGTTACGATAAAAAACACACAGTAATGTTGCGCCATTTAAAATTAATTGCATCTGCTAAAATGAAGAAAAACAGTCCTCTACTATCTATCCCATCTATATTATCAACTACTACTAGACAATAATATCACTTCATTTCTGAAAACAAAATAAAGTTCTAGCCCGACGTCTAATGCATTATGAGTAGTAAAACATTACAGACAATACCGATCAAATTATTTTTTAGAAGAATTTGATAGAACTATTCTTTTCTTCTATGAATTGACTTTCAATGTTTACTTGTGTTGTCTGTGCGAACTGTTATTGTTTATTTTTGTATCCCCGCCCAGATTCAGACTGGTATCGAGACCACTGACGTAATTTCCATTTATGATAATATTACCTTTGGCCCAGTGTCTGAAACAGATTTATTTTAATAAGTGAATATGTTCATGATAAACTTATTTTAATAAGTGCATATGGCTAATTATAGATGTATTTTAATAAGTGTATATAACAAATGATTGATTTATTTCAACAGCAAATGATAGATATATTTATAAGTGTATATGGCAAATTATAGATTTATCTTAATAAGTGTATATGACAAATTATTGATCTATTTTAATAAGTACATATAGATTTGGTTTAATAATTGCATATAACAAATGATAGATTTATTTTAATAAGTGCATATTGTAAATTATAGATTTGGTTAAATAAGTGTATATTACAAATGTTAGATTTATTTAGCAGGTGTATATGGCAAATGATTGATTTATCTTAATAAATGTTTATGGAGAATTATAGATTTATTTTAAGAAGTGTGAATATCAAATAATGGATTTATTTTAATAAGTGTATATGACAAATTATCGATTTATTTTAATAAGTGTATATTGCAATTCATAGATTTATTTAAATAAGTTTACAATGCTAATTATAAATTTATTTTAATAAGTGTATATGGCAAGTGATAGATTTATTTTAACACGTGTATGTTGCTAATATTTGATTTTTTATTAAGTATATATGGCTAATAGTAGATTTATTTTAATTAGTGTATATGACAACTTATAGATTTATTTCAGTAAGTGTTCAATGCTAATTATTAATTTATTTGAATAAGTATGTATGGCAATTGATAGTTTATTTTAATAAGTGTAAATGACAAATTATAGATTTATTTTAATAAGTCTACAATGCTAATCATAATTTTATTTTAATAACTGTATATGGCAAGTCATAGATTTATTTAAATACGTGTGTATGGCTAATATTTGATTTTTTTATCAAGTATATATGGCAAATTATAAATTTATTTTATAAGTTTATATGGCAAATGATAGATTTATTTTAATTAGTGAATATTTATTGTAATAAGTGTACAATGCTAATTATAAATTTATTTTAATAAGTGTATATGGCAAGTGATAGATTTATTTTTATTAGGGTATACGACGAATTATAGATTTATTTTAATAAGTATATATAGAAAAATATAGATAAATATCATAAGTGTACATGGCTAATTAGAGATTTATTTTTATAAGTGTACATGGAAAACGATAGATTTACTTTTATAAGTATATGACAAATTTTAGATTTATTTTAATTAGTGTATATGCCAAATGATAGATTTATTTTAATTAGTGTATATGACAAATAATAGATTTATTTTTATAAGTGTATATGGCTAATTATAGATTTATTTTAAAAAGTGCATATGACAAATGATGGATTTATTTTTATAAGTGTATATGGCAGATTATATATTTGGTTTAATAAGTGTATATGGAAAATGATAGATTTATGTTAATAAGTGTATATTGCAAATGATTGATCTGGTTTGATAAGTGCATATGACGAATAATAGATTTATTAAAACATGTTTATATGGCAAATAATTGATTTATTTTAATACGTGTATATGGCAAATAATATATTTGTTTTAATATGTCTATATGACAAATAGATTTATTTTAATACGTGTATATGGCAAATAATATATTTGTTTTAATATGTCTATATGACAAATTTATTTATTTTAATACGTGTATATGGCAAATAATATATTTGTTTTAATAAGTCTATATGACAAATAGATTTATTTTAATACGTGTATATGGCAAATAATATATTTGTTTTAATATGTCTATATGACAAATAGATTTATTTTAATACGTGTATATGGCAAATAATATATTTGTTTTAATAAGTCTATATGACAAATAGATTTATTTTAATACGTGTATATGGCAAATAATATATTTGTTTTAATATGTCTATATGACAAATAGATTTATTTTAATACGTGTATATGGCAAATAATATATTTGTTTTAATAAGTCTATATGACAAATAGATTTATTTTAATACGTGTATATGGCAAATAATATATTTGTTTTAATATGTCTATATGACAAATAGATTTATTTTAATACGTGTATATGGCAAATAATATATTTGTTTTAATATGTCTATATGACAAATAGATTTATTTTAATACGTGTATATGGCAAATAATATATTTGTTTTAATAAGTCTATATGACAAATAGATTTATTTTAATACGTGTATATGGCAAATAATATATTTGTTTTAATAAGTCTATATGACAAATAGATTTATTTTAATACGTGTATATGGCAAATAATATATTTGTTTTAATAAGTCTATATGACAAATAGATTTATTTTAATACGTGTATATGGCAAATAATATATTTGTTTTAATATGTCTATATGACAAATAGATTTATTTTAATACGTGTATATGGCAAATAATATATTTGTTTTAATATGTCTATATGACAAATAGATTTATTTTAATACGTGTATATGGCAAATAATATATTTTTAATAAGTCTATATGACAAATAGATTTATTTTAATACGTGTATATGGCAAATAATATATTTGTTTTAATAAGTCTATATGACAAATGATAGATTTATTTTAATTAGTGTATATGACAAATTATAGATTTATTTTAATAAGTGTATATGACAAATAGATTTATTTTAATACGTGTATATGGCCAATTATAGATTTATTTTAATAAGTGTATATTGAAAATGATATATTTATTTTAATTAGTGTATATAACAAATTATAGATTCATTTAAATCAGTGTACATGGCTTATTATAGATTTATTTTAATAAGTTTATATGACAGATTGTAGATTTATTTTAATAAGTGTATATGACTAATTATAGATTTATATTAATATGTATGTATGGCAAATGATTGATTTATTTTGATAAATTTATATGGCTGATTATATATTTATTTTAATAGGTGTATATGACAAATGATAGATTTATTTTAATAAGTGTATACGACAGATTATAGATTTATAATAAGTGTATATGGCTAATTATAGATTTATTTTATAAGTGCATATGACAAATAACAGATATATTATTTTAATTGTACATAGCAAATGATACATTTATTTAAACAGGTGTATATGGGAAATGATAGATTTATTAAAATAGAGTGTATATGACAAATTATTGATTTATTTTAATAAGCATATGTGGCAAATGATAGATGTATTTTAATGAGTGGGCATAGCAAATGAAATATGTATTTTAACAAGTGTATATGACAAATTATAGATTTATTTTAATATGTGTATATAACACATGATAGATGTATTTTGATAAGTGTATATGGCAATTTATAGATTTATTATTATAAGTGTATATGCCAAATGATTGATTTATTTTAGTAAGTATATTTGACACATTATAGGTGTGTTTTAATAAGTTTATATCATACCTACAGAGCACTACAATTTCTATTGGTTACCAACTACAATATTTATGTAAATTACTGATTTAACAACATGAGCTTTCCAGGTTTTCGCCGGCAACGCCGTTAATTTCTATTAATTTAAAGTAATAACTAGCAACCTGACGAGACACTTCTAATACGTTAGTGCTGAATAAAATCGCTTTCTCTATTTGCTTATCCGCACGTGTATACGGGATAACGAATACATTTCCCGACTCAACAAACGGTCTCTGCGAATTTAAATAAACGAATTTAAAAGACGACAGAACGCGTCACTCTGTCTGATTGGGAATTTAACGAATGTCGTTCGTTTTGAATAAGATTCATCCGTCATTTTAACTTAGAAACAGATGCCAATAAAACAGATTAATGACATTAGCACCCCGTGGGCCACGTTTGGAGACAGTTTGGCTGGGAAAACTGCAGTCTCCGTTGAAAACAATTGGAAATGGTTACGTGAAGCCCAGGGAATCTTTATAAACAAAAACGGACAGTTTTACAAAAAAAAAAAAAACCCCAAAAAACAAAGCACGGATCTCTATATACGACGATTAATTGCTTATTCTGATTTACTATATTAGGAATAAGATTAGGCAAACCTTTAAAACAAATATACACACATTCAGCTACACATACACACAAAAACCGTCAGAAACATGCAGTCACACACCCATACAAACACAATTTCAAGTTGGTTAATAGAAAAAAACAGATCGTATATGTTATATATGTATAACTATGCATGCACGTTGCTGCATTATCCTTTTAACCTGGGAAAGAAACTGCCATTTAAAAAAAACGGAGTACAATAAAAATATAGTGTCTGTGTTTGTGTCGAGTATATAAACATGCTCTAAAAATCTACACTTATTATTTAGACAGTTCCCCATTATATAACTTCTTAAACTATATTGTGTAATATACAGACACAAGTAAATTTTATTTAAATATAATGTAAAAAAAATCTGGCTTCAACGAGCGCGACGGATGTTAACGAAACAATAACAAATAATTCTTATACCACGTTTGAGAAAGTACACGACCATTCACACTCATATATATATATATACATATATATATATATATATATATATATATATATATATATATATATAAAGTTTAGTAGAAACGGTAGTTAATAAAAACTGAAGAAAGTGCTCAATACTGTTGTAGAGCAAATCTGCGTTTTATTTTTTTATTACCGTATCTTTCTGTTAAGGTACATTATTGTTTCAGCTACCCGGCCGTTTTTTTTTTTTTTTTTTTGCCCGTCTGTATATATATATATATATATATATATATATATATATATATATATATATATATATATATATATATATATATATATATATATATAAGTGAACGTGTCTGTCTGTGTGTGTCTGTGCACATTTCTCTACGCAATAACTCTGTCAACTTTTAGTCTACAGACTCGGAATTTGATATACAGGGTACTGAGATTTGGGAAAATCGATGTGATCGGTTTTTGACCAGAAATTTGGCGATGAAGGGGTCAAAGTTCAACGATTTGACCCTTGAGAACTCTACCAAACTCCTAAGACTATTTTGGGTCTACGCACTTGAAATTTTAGATATAGTTTCCTTGGACATGGATCTAAATTAATAACTTGATTTGAACCCAAGGGGTCAAAGTTAAAAAAAAATTGGCCTCTGCCGTCTCTTCCAAATTACTCATCAAATTTCTGGTCTAAATATTTGAAATTTTACATAGAGAGTATTCAGAGATAGGGCAAGCTTTTTTATCAGTTTGGGCCGAAAATTTTTGTTACCAATATATAAATGTATGTATGTAAGTTTTTTTTTGCATGTCTGCTTAAACTTTACATAGAGGCGGCGTATTTTGCCAACATAAGTATCGTTTTAAAGTCCGACCTTTCATACGACAAATATCGAAAAATTGGCTAAAAACATTAATATCTTCCCCTTCAATTAGGCACTTTTCTACAGGGGGGCACTTTTTTCGCCGATATTTTTAAAAGTTATCCTCTCCTTTAGATTGTCTAGCCTTAATTTTTAAAAATGTCGCTTCCAGTTTGGCGGTGGTCGTAACAGCAGAAACGTTAGGTTTTACCCCGTTCTTTTCCTACTTTGCGGTACGGGTTCGAGGCTGCCTTCCTACTACCACTTTTTTTTTTGCTCAACGTACACATCCAAACACCCGGGCAACGCCGGGCTGAAATGCTAGTATATATATATATATATATATATATATATATATATATATATCAGAGACTATCTATATAGGGATGGCCCGTACACGCCTATATACGCCTACAAAACAAAACTATCCAAATCACAACTAAAATCAACTGATAAGTTTCAAAAAGCACATATTCTTACAGAGAAGCGTCTTACGAATCCAGCGAGTGTCAGTACGTCGGTTAAAATGTCAAAAGAGAGCAAAAAAAAAGGGGTACAAAAATGGCCAATTGTTCTTCTTTCTTCTTTCTTCCTTCTTCTTCTGCTTTCTTCTTTCTTTTGAGACGATGTATCTCGGTGTACGAACGGTCTCTGACAACAGTTTAAGCATCAATCAACTGCTCTTTACACGGAAAAGTACAGTGACCCATCGCTTTTTAGCTAACTCCATAATTAAATAAGATTACGTGTAATAACAATTTTTAAACACTATATACCCAATGTAGACAGACCACTTCGAACACGGAACTTCTCTCAAAAGGGACAGCTCCAAATAATACACCGGATGCTCACAGACGTTCCAGTTTGCCAGTGGCCTATATTTCTTGGACGCTGAATATTTGAGGTGAACGTTAAGGTTTTTTCTTTAAACAGTAACCCACCAGCGTTAATGAAACCACGAAATCTTTATCTCAGTTGATCAAAATTGTTATAAGAGTAACCTATCAGCAAGTACGACGTCAAAAAACAATGTTATAAAAACAAATAATTCTTCAGATTTTGGACTGTAAAATATGTACAAAATGTCAATGCTGTGGCCAGGATTCGAACCTAGGTTAGCACGGCCACAACGTGGGGTCCTAACCTCTAGACGATCACGGCTAACACTGACGTCTGTCGCTCTTGGCAGAAAGACACATGACTACTGTCAAACTATTGAAAAATAAGGAGGAAACTTGAAATTCTCACGCATGCGCAAAAATACACTATATCAACCATTGTTAAATGCAGCTGAATCTCTTCGCTCGCTAAGAAAACTAGATCAGACCAGTTCTTCTAAGAACTCACCAAACGCCCAAGGAAATAAGTTAAATTAACCGCAAAAGAAACTGCAAGAAAGTCATCTTCTAAGAACTCACTGGAAGCTGACCAAAAAGAATCAAAATCCAAGCCCTAGCCACAAAAATAACTAGATATTGTGGCTACTATACACAATCTACTAATAAAAACAAGTAAGTTTTCTAAAATAAACTACAATAAATTAACCAAGTAACCTCACACTGTCACTAATTAGAACTTCATATAAAGATAACAACTACACTATTGGTGTATATACCGTTCCACACTTTAACTATTGGTGACGGGACAGTATCTCAATTCTACGAGAGTTGTCTTGCTATAATATAAGTGATATTATAGTAAGATACACATAAGTGTTATATGTTTACATTTAATAAAAAATGCCAAAGTCAGCACGTAGTAAAAAAGCTCAGAGAAATAGAGCCTATGAAAAAAACAAAGTCAAGGTATTATCTGAGCAAAAAGAATACTATCAGAAAAATGCTGAAATAATAAAAATTAAGTATCATGCAAATCCTGAGGCAAAGAAGGCTGCCTCACGTGCTGACTCAAAAGCACGGTATAACAGGGATCCCGAGGAAAAAAAACTGCCTCACGTGCTCTTTATAACAAGGACCAGAAAAAAAGAAGGCTGCCTCACGTGCTGACTCAAAAGCTCGGTATAACAGGGATTCTGAGGAGAAAAAGCTGCCTCACATGCTCTTTATAACAAAGAACCAGAAAAAAGAAGGCTGCCTCACGTGCTCTTTATAAAAAAGAACCAGAAAAAGAAGGCTGCCTCACGTGCTCTTTATAACAAAGAACCAGAAAAAAGAAGGCTGCCTCACGTGATGACTCAAAAGCACGGTATAACATGGATTCCGAGGGGAAAAAAGCTGCCTCACGTGCTCTTTATAACAAAGAACCAGAAAAAAAGAAGGCTGCCTCACGTGCTGACTCAAAAGCACGGTATAACAGGGATCCCAAGGGGAAAAAGCTGCCTCATGCACAAACTATTATAAATATAAATATCAAAAACTGCCAAATCTTTGCCAAAACTCCAAAGAATGAACCAAGAAAAATTTAATAGTGAAGGTATGAACATTTTAGAACTTTATAATACTCTAACTGTTTTATCAGAGAGGCGGTAGCACTCTCTATGTAATATAGAACCGATGGAGGACCAAGAGGCAACTCCTAAGGCCCAAAACCCAAAGACCTAAAACCCAGCAGGAAGCGACCTGCTACTAATGGAGGTGGCAATGAGCCGCCTCCTAAAAAAGACAATACTATCATGAATGTAAGTTTAAAAATAAGACTGTAAGTAAAAATACTAATTAAAAAGAATAAAAAAAGCATTGGAAATGCAAAAGGATATAGGGATGGTATGCCAAAAAGTATACAAACAAGATAGCTATGAATGGCTAGGCACATGGAAATAGAATTGCATCCAAAGTATAGCCCTATAGCTTTTTACAACCGTAATGATGGCACGGAATGAAGATTGGAGAAAAGCTATAGGGCTATACTTTGGATGCAATTCTATTTCCATGTGCCTAGCCATTCATAGCTATCTTGTTTGTATACTTTTTGGCATACCATCCCTATATCCTTTTGCATTTCCAATGCTTTTTTATTCTTGTATATATATATATATATATAATTTCACTCAAATCTCTGGCCTTGATAAAGGGTAGACTAAAGATTTTTTCTATGGTTTCAAATAATCTGAAATAAAAGCAAAAAGAAAACTTGATTCCAAACATTTCCCATCTGTTATATTTCCCCTCTTTTTAAAATAGAGTAAGTTTATGAATATCTCCAGTATCAAATAATCCTTATACATTGTGAAATTTACTTTATACATCAAAACCAAAGAAGGGGAGATACAACATATGAAATATATTTGGAATCAAGTCTCTTCTTGCTGTTATTTAAGATCATGTTTATTATTATTGTTAGTAGAAGTATTTTATAACTATTATCATCATCACCATTTTTATTATTGTTATTTATTATTATTATTATTATTTTATTATTATTTTATTATTAAATTCGTTAGTTTATTGGTAATATTGTTATGATTTTGATTGCTTTTACTCTTATTGTTATTATTATTTTCATTATTTTTATTATTATTATCATTAATTAATTTCATTGGTATTTTATATTATTATTACTATTGCAGATGATTATTGGCATTATTATTATTATTATTATTATTATTATTATAATTATTATTGTTATTATTATTGTTATTATTAGTAATAACATTATCATTAATATCATCATTAACATAATTATTACTATTATACCCATTACATTATTTTTATTATTATTTTTTGTCATCATCATCGTTATCGTCATCATCATCGTTGTTACTATTTTATTTACTGTTATTTATATTTAACAATGAGCTTAGATTTTGCCACGCTTAAAACCTTCTAATCTTTACCCCTACCCTTTTAATATTGACATTAAACTTGTAATATTTTGCAGAAAGAATTGTTTCGCTCTGTCTGTCTGTCTGTCTGTCTGTCTGTCTGTTACAATAATAGAAAAAATTCATCTGCTGACATGTTTTTAGGCTTACATTTTGAAAACCCGTCTTAAATCGTCTTTTCAAATGAAGCAAACGATGAGAAGTTACATGTTGCTTTTCCGGTCCATATAATTTCTTTAATCAACAACTTGGGATAAACCTATCTTTGAACTACTGCACTATCAGCAATTTTACTGGATTTAAATTTGGATTTAATTTTTTTCACCTTTCGGATTACCTTTGAAATTACCGATTTCTTTTCATTGTCTTTTACATCTCCTACATTTTTTCACTGGTTGTTTTTAAAAGACATGTACATCTTGTAATTTATGACTATAATAAATTGTGGTTTTATTTTAGCCGTAACCAGCAAATTTTAGCATTGCTACAAATATAATATGCTGATTTATTTCTGTCTTCTGATGAGAATAGCAAAAATAGCATTCTTCGAAACTCCTTGGAATAAGGATCTTGTCAATGTTTTTTTTTGTTTTTTTTTTAGTATTCGGTCGATCAATAAACTTGAATGTAAATTTCAACTTTCAGCTAAAAATTCTTTTCTCTGATATATATATATATATATATATAGACATATAAATATATACACATATATATACATACATATATATACATATATATATATGTGTGTATGTGTTTGTGTGTTTGTGTGTGCAATATATATATATGTATATATATGCATATATAAAGGGGTGTGCAATAAGTAATGACCTTGACCCACTTCCCAAAGCAATAGAGCAACGAAACTTGCCACAGTTATTAGTCTTTCTGTACATAGGAACCACCCTGAGTTATGCATTTCTCCCATCGTACCGTTTTTGTAGAACACACCAGGTTGGTCCTCCAACCACGACGTGACTTCAGAAATCAAGGCAGCATCATCTGGGAAACGCTTTCCTTTCAAAAACAACTTTATGGCTGGGAAGAGGTGAAAGTCAGAGGGTGCAAGGTCAGGAGACTAGGGAAAATGGGGGAGGATTTCATAACCACAAGCCCGTGTTTCTGATCTGGCGACATGCGAGTTGTGGACGGTATCATTGTCCTGCAGGAGGAGGGTACCTTTGCTAATCTTGCCCCGCCTCTTGATTTGGATAGCTTCCCTTAATTTCCTCAAAAGTGAAGCATAATAGGCTCCTATGATTGTGGTACCCGTTGCCAGGAAATCTGTCATCACTACATCGTCCTGGTCCCAAAAGACTGTGAACATGACCTTGCTAGTGGAAGGCTGCACCCTTGCCTCTTTGGATGTGGTGAGCCCAAGTGCTTCCACTGCATTGACTGGGCTTGTGTCTCTTGATCATAGTGAGGGGTCCAAGTTTCATCCTGTGTAATCATTCTTTTGAAAAACTTGGACTCATCTTCTTGGCACATCTCCAAATACATTCTCGAGCACTCGACGCGTTCTCGCTTCTGGAATAGTACGAGCAACCTGGGAATCGATCTGGCAGACACCTTATGCATATGCAAATGGTCATGAATGATAGTTTCCACAGACCCTGTACTAATATTGACATCTTGGGCTATTTGGCGAATAGTAATGCGCCAATCTTCCAAAATGGCAGCCTTACCTTGACGGACAGATACCTCATTAATGGCAGAAAGGGGAGACCAGGTCTGGGAGCTTTTTCCACAGACTTTCGGCAATATTTGAATTCACAATGCTAGCGTTTTACAAGGTCGTATGATGAGGCATCATCACCATGTTTCTTTCATTTCATCAAAAGTTTCATGTGATGTGCGTCCTTTCAAATACAAAAACCGGATCACTGCTCGACATTCAACAGCTCGATGTCACACCTGCCTCAGTTCAAACACCTGTAAAACAGAAACCGCAATTAGTTCAGAGCTGTAATTTGTCACATAAACTAAAGAGATATAAATCATTTCTACATGCAAAATTTCAGCTAGATCAGACAACTGGAATTGGGTCATGGGTATTACTTATTGCACGCCCCTCGTGTGTGTGTATATATATACATACACACACACACACACACACACACACATATATATATATATATATATATATATATATATATATATATATATATAAGTGACCTAGCTTAGCCACAGGGGAGAAAACCCCGCTAAAAAATTATAAAAATAATCCATACCATAACAATATAGACAAATTTAAGCCATTTGTATTTGTTTGAAAATATAGTTTTGCTTAGCAATTGTCATAAAAGTTTAACCATAGAATAGTATTATTTATTAAATGTTTGCATTTTTATAACCGATTATTCTTTAGAATTTAACAATGAAATTGATTGAAACACTACTGACTTAACTTGTTTAGTCAGTAATGCGACAATTGCACATTAAAGAGATCATTATTCAGCGCCTAATTTTGGCACTTTTTACAGCCATAAGATGTTTCAATCATAGTCATTTGTTTTCTTAGTTTTACATATGAATTACAAAATATCTTATATTTTTCCAAAATTCTTGGCCTTGATGAATGGGAGACCAAAACTTGTTGCTATGGTTTCAAATGATCTAAAATAACAGAAAAGGGAGACTTGATTCCAAATATTTCTAATATGTCTTTACAGTGTCTAAAAATGGCACTGTATATAAAAAAATATCTGATACTGATATTCATTACCGTACCCTACTGTAAAAAGAGGGGAGATATAACATATGAAAAATATTTCGAATCAAATCTCCTCTTGCTGTTATTTCAGATCATTTGCAACCATAGCAGCAAATACTTTAGCTTTCCCTCTATCAGTGCAAGAGGTTTAACCAATAGCAATGGCCAGTGACTCCCTATTTGAGAGTACATCTTTCAAACTGCTTGGCCTAACGTTCACATGAAACATGAATTGGAACAATTACATTGAAAACATTGCCAGGGCCGCTGCGAAGAAGGTAGGCTCTCTCTACCGTGCTGGAAAAATACTGAGAGCTGAAAGTATCCTGCACCTCTATAAGGCCACCATTCGCCCATTTATGGAGCATTGCTGTCACATTTGGGCTGGTGCATCTGCTGCTAGACTCTCGTTCCTAGACAAGGTTAAAAGGGAGTCGCCAATCTAATAGGCCCTGAACTGGCATCTAAGCTTCAGCCTCTGTCCCATCGACGAAATGTTGCATCCCTCTGCCTGTTCTACAAGTATTTTAATGGTGAATGTTCTGGCGAACTGCAGACACTTGTGCACCCACGACGTAGACACCCTCGACAAATCCGACAGGCAGATAAATCACACCCCCACGCAGTAGAGATCCCTAGATGTAAAAGATCTTTCTACTCCAGTAGTTTCTTCTCCAGAACCGCTAGACTCTGGAATTCAATTCCAGGTCCCTGCTTCGCCAACTGTACTGTCATGCAGAAGTTCAAGTGTAACGTGAACCGACATCTTGCTGCCCAAATCCCTACATAGTGTCCCATTAGTTGCTGCCCCGTATAGTAGCCCCCTACACCAAAGTGGCAATGTGCCTTGTTTTGGGTGAAAATGTAATAATAATATAGGTTAAATCGACTAAAACGTTGTAAGAAAATCATCCAAAATGAAAACAGTAGTCCAGATGATTTAAATAACATGAATATAAAATTTTCGAAAATAGTCGACATGCTATAAATAAAGAAAAATAAAACAGTAAATCATGTATCTATCTATCTATCTATCTATCTATTTATCTATCTTTTATACAGCTCGTTCTGTATGGACGCCGAAACATTTAGGCCGATTTAAAAAAATAAATTAACACAAATCTACTTATGTATCTGAGTGTTGTTAGATAGGGTTTATAACGGGATGTCTTTGAGAAGTAAAAAATCCAATCAAAGGAATAACACGCAATTCTGATTACAGTTAACGCCTTACACTGGCTCACAGGTGCATTTGAGAAGTTTTATTACCGCACAAGCGTAAAGACCAGCATATAAAATAAACAAAATATTCGTTTAATGTGACAAATAAATAGTTCTATTTATAACACGTTTTAATCATGATACTTGCCTTATATATATTAAACTTTAATTCAAGCCATTATTACACCACAAGTAGAAAGACCTGCCATATAAAATCATCAGTAAGTTCTTTGATATGATACGGACGCGTCGAAATAACCGTTACTGCTTAGAGCACAACTGAGCTGTGCCACTTAACTTTTGCATTTTCAATATTTATTCAAGCCATTATATAAAATAATTTTATAAGATCTACAGAAGGTTATGTACAGTGCCATATAAACTAAAATGTATTGTTAACTATGTCACTGCGAGGAGGCATGTTGAGCTTCGTTCCTGTGAAAAGCGACGGGTCCCAAACTAGAGCAGGCAATCAATCGATGTAATTGAAAAATAGGCGATTTCACCGATTTCGATGAGAATAAAATACGGTAAGGGGAAACATTCGTTAATTCTTACTTAATCTTTGGTAACGACAAGTGTTCCTGCTAGTATTGTATAAAGTAATAAAACACTCAGCATATTTATTTATCTTTATTTCTTTTAGTAAATATCTACACTTTTCCCGTACACCAGAAACTTTTAATCACCTTTTCTCCTCATTTTTTGTTCTTCAGCAATAGATGAGGAGAAGAAAAGATGTGAATTGTCAATAAAATTTAATGAAATTATACTTCTAAACCTGGAGTTTCAATTGGATTTTCAGTTATATCGATGTGAAGCCAGTTTTCATTCTGCATGTGTTTTTAATAACCGTTTATGTATTTTTGTCTTTGCCGATCGCGTTCAAAGGCATAATTTAATATGAATTAAAGTTTTGCAAGCAATTAGGTAC
>NC_136496.1:62195993-62360993 GCF_053919585.1 Euprymna scolopes
TTGTAACGTAAAAGCGTTTAATTCAATCGGCAAAAATGAGACGAAATTGATTTCAATATGTATAATGAAATAGAAACGAAATTGTTAAACGATAAAATAATGTAATTAATAATTATGAATAATAATAATAATAATAATAATAATAATAATAATAATAATAATAATAATAATAATAAAACTACTGAAGAGGGCAGAGTTAGAGATAATGCCGCCTTCTTGTAATCTAACTAGTCGCGGAAAACACAATCAAATATTTGAGCATTGTGCCCATTAAGTGCCATGAGCATTTTCAGCCAGAAAATGTTAATCTTCTAAATCCCTGGGCTAAAATTGCTAAAATGAGTGGTTTATATTCGTACAGTATCTTTCGTGGTTTTCGAAGCTGGCATATCTTTTTTTCCATTGAACTTCTCTGTGACTTCCAGATTGTCTCTAAATCTTCCTTTGTCGGTGTCGAATTTACCTTGATTTCTTCTTTAATTAGATTCATATACATCATTCTTATGTTCTTGGTTAAATAACCAATTCAATGACCTGGATTCATTTTCTTTTGTTTATTTTAATTTGTCAACTATGGTTTTTATTGCAGCTTGTTTTATTTTGCTAATTTAGCTCTTTACTTCTGTGAGTGTTGAAGTGAATTTTCGGTTTTAAGTTTATTCATCTGAAACTTTAATTTCACGCTAGGTTTTCCCATCAGAAAAAAGTAGATATCCGGAAAGTTTCTTTTCAGTTTTTGTATTTTCTGTTAAAGCCTACTTTTTCAGACTGATTCATTTGTTTTAGTTTTAAAGTTTCCCTCTGTTTTTCTTTATTTTGAGGCAAAAGTTCCTCTGCATAAACTATGTTGTCCAATAAGTTGCATAGTTTATTTCAGTTAAGGCAGCATTAGTTGGACAATTCTTATGAGAGCATCATAAATTTTTGTAACGAGAATCTTGAAGACTTTGTCAAAATTCAACAACCAGTATTCGTGCCATGTCTATCATGTCAGCCAGTTTTTCCTCCAGCTGATCTATATGCTATTTCATATGTTCAGGTTGGACATTGCGGCATTTATTTTGCGGATTTTTCGGGCGTGAAACTTGGGGAGAATTATTGTCATTTATTTGGCATTGCCCTTAAGAGTAAGTCCCCTCTATCGGTGTTAAGTTTGGCGAGACCATGCCAGAAAGTTGAGGCAAGGTTGGTTTATGCTTAATGTTGCTGGAAATAGGGTTGAGGCTGCTTATTGGACAGAGGTTATCCTCAATAATCGAGCGAATGTCTCTAATCATGTTGGAAGCCTGCTCAGTAGAGACGGCATTGCATTTCGTGAAATTAAACGTCTGACGTGATGCAAAGCCTTTTTTATTTGGCTAGTGATAGTTAAGCATTTTTCCATTTTTGCAATCTTTCCTTAAGTTTCGAATGTTATATTTTTGCACATCTCATCGCTGATATGTCCATTTGTCCTCCCTGATTCACTGGGTTTGTACAAATTCGCTTTGGCCCTTTTAGCCAAAGTCGACTATTGCCTCGTAAAGAGTCTTTAAGTTTATTGCATCGTTAACCTCTTTTGTGAGATAGTTATCTATCTGTGATACAATCGAAAGTAAGATGTGCAGTATATCGTCTTTATCTATTACGATACGATATTAAGAACTATCAACAATCAATATTATATAACAGTATTAGTGCGTTTGAAGGAAGAAACTGACAAAACGACCGGAACTGACAAGGAAAACTGCCCTTTTTTTTCAAGGTAATCCCCTGTAACAATTCGAAAGCCACGAGAGGAAATCTGTATGAATTAACACGCTATGTTGTATGCATTTAACTTAAATATATATTTGCAATTTTGTAAAACAATCAGGTTTGAAGTAAGCCGGAGTACGAATACCAAAAGAAGTTTGCATGGTGGTGATATCTGTGAACTAATAAAAAAGATATAAGCTTATCTATACTATACCCAATGTATTTAATTGATTTTCTCAAACGGAGATTCTGAAAGCACACCGACTAGAACAATAGGGTGCTTTGAGAAGCTCCTCTTGAGAAGTGACTGCTTGAAGCTTCCAATTCTGCCTTGGAAGAGTTTTAAACCGACTTTTAAATTAATAAGTAATCCACTCGTTTCCTGTCTGCAACCTCTTTCCCACAAAAAGGACGTTGCGAGCCTGACTTCGCTTTATCCTGGCAAGTACTCATCGGGACTGTAATCATAACTTTCACAAACGCACCCGCCCATTTACAACCACTATCAACAATGTACCCACTTTCTATCTGTACTTAAATCAAAACACATTCCCTGAACAATAATTCGTTTCTAGAACGGCTCGCCTGTGGAATTGTTTCAGTAGCCTGTTTTTCAGCTAGCTACAATATGGTCGCCTTTATGTCCATATAAGCACATTCTTGTATAACCGTCCCCTTAAATAATAAATTTTTACTCAAATTTCTATGACCGTAAACTCATTAAGCGTTATTCTCGATTACATTTGGATCTTATTGTAAAAAACAGATTGAAATACAGGCAAGCATTGAGTCAAAATAAGTCAAAAGCTACTATCATTGTTAAAGCTAGATATAAGAGATTGAATCTAGGAGGCAGTAGTATGGGAACGAGCAACAACTATACTATAACTTATATTATCAATAATATTTAGACGGTGACGAGTTTCTTTAATATTTTTTGTTCTTGTTTAATATAGGATTTTAAAAGATGAATTTACTTAAGAATGTCTGCAATTTACTTCGGTTGTTTTCTTTTTAATGAAGTAGTTCATATGATTTTTATATATGGAATTGTAATATTTTTAATTGCTTAGTTTTGTTGGTTGTGAAATAGACGCTCCGTAAATGCCAATTTTCCTTCTGAACTTTCCATCATATGATCCCATCGTAGTACTTAGAAACAATACTTTCTTTTGAGAAATAAAACGCCACAAAAACTGTTTTATTTTAAAAATTAGAATTATATTTATATATAATGTAGTTTATATATCTTTTTTAAAATATCATACCTCGACTTTACATCAATAGGGTATTTTAAAACATATATTGTACATATTTGTTTAACTTTTCTATTTTATATGATACCAAGATTTTATACCAAACAACATAGATTATGTAAGCCATGCACACACGCACACAAAAGTATATATATATGTATGTATATATATGTATATATATATATATATATATATATATATATATATATATATATAATACTTGCTGTATATACCCGGCGCCGTCTGGTGTAAACGTAATGGCGGATATAGGGTTTATTTGCAAATCATTTAATATACACTGAATATCCTTACTTGTAACAAATCGTGGCCACATATTGGATCCGGGAAAAAACATTCATTTTGGTCACATTGAAAGGGGAAGTAATTCTTATGGGTTTAAGGAGAAAATGACTCTTATAGCTTCAATAAATAAGCTTACGTCCGGTTTTAAAGGTAACTATTTATAATCGTATTTAAATTAAATTAAATATAAAGTAAATTAAAGATAAATTTAATGAATGGACTTTTAATAATATTTCTAAACAGAACAACTAAAACGATTTTATTACAACAAACGATTTATAACACCGAACATATTAAAATACATTTACTTTAAGGCAATATGCGAATTCTTCATTGAATGTAATTTTTTTAATAAATATGTAGAAATCATATTAGAATAAAATATATAAGTTCGTTGACAGTATGAAAATTTATATATATATATATATATATATATATATATATATATATATATATATATATATAGTAATAGCATTCGTGTTTGTGTTTGTCTGTGTGTACAACTCCTTATGATCAAAGACATATGAAGTGTCAGGAGAGGTGTGTGTACACCTGTCCTGGTCAAGAAATATTAATGCCCATTTTAGGATACTTCTGTCAAGGGAGACAGTATTTATTTGCTTCCCCACTGAGCAAATTAGGCACAAGGCCGCTTTTTATGTGGAGAGAGAGGGAGGGGGGAGGGAAAGGGGGATCCTGCTCCCGAGAGGTGGGAAATGGGAGCTGGATAGTAACTGTGGTCGTAGGGTGATCCCTACCTTGACCAAGTTCAGATATGTAGGGTTACCCCCACATATGGTCTTTACTAGTCATAGCTAGTCTTTGCTTACAGTATTTGCTGGAACAGATAGTATTTATTTGCTCCCCCACCGAGCAAATTAGGCACAAGGCCGATTTTTAATGTAAGGAGTGAAGGGGAAATGGGGACCAACTCCCCGGGGAGTAGGGGAGCTGGACAGTGACAATTGGTATGAAGGGTTGCCCCTACATTGACCAAGGTCTTATCTGTGGGGTTACCCCAACATAGGGTCTTTGCTTGCAGTATCTGCTGGAACAGATGGTATTTATTTGCTCCCCCACCGAGCAAATTAGGCACAAGGCCAATTTTTAATGTGAGGAGTGAAGGGAGGGGGAAGGGAAAAGTGGACCAGCTCCCGAGAGGTGGGAAATGGGAGCTGGTTAAAGGTCAGGCATGTGGGGTTGCCCCCACATCTGGTCTTTGCTAGTCATAGCTTGCAGTATCTGCCGGAACAGATGGTATTTATTTGCTCCCCCACCGAGCAAATTAGGCACAAGGCCAATTTTTAATGTGAGGAGTGAAGGGAGGGGGAAGGGAAAAAGGGGACCAGCTCCCGAGAGGTGGGAAATGGGAGCTGGTTAAAGGTCAGGCATGTGGGGTTGCCCCCACATCTGGTCTTTGCTAGTCATAGCTAGTCATAGCTTGCAGTATCTGCCGGAGCAGATGGTATTTATTTGCTCCCCCACTGAGCAAATTAGGCACAAGGCCGTTTTTAATGTGAGGTAAAAACCAGCTCCCCTAAAAGTAGGCAAAAAGGGGGCACTCTGGTTACCAAAAATAATAATTGTCCCAGTATAGAGGGTTTCCCCTCCATTGACTGGTACAAATTATCTTAAGTGCAGCATCTGCCGGAACAGATGGTATTTATTTGCTCCCCCACTGAGCAAATTAGGCACAAGGCCGTTTTTAATGTGAGGTAAAAACCAGCTCCCCTAAAAGTAGGCAAAAAGGGGGCACTCTGGTTACCAAAAATAATAATTGTCCCAGTATGGAGGGTTTCCCCTCCATTGACTGGTACAAATTATCTTAAGTGCAGCATCTGCCGGAACAGATGGTATTTATTTGCTCCCCCACCAAGCAAATTAGGCACAAGGCCGATTTTTAATGTGAGGAGTGAAGGGAGGGGGAAGGGAAAAAGGGGACCAGGTCCCGAGAGGTGGGAAATGGGAGCTGGTTAAAGGTCAGGCATGTGGGGTTGCCCCCACATCTGGTCTTTGCTAGTCATAGCTAGTCATAGCTAGTCATAGCTTGCAGTATCTGCCGGAACAGATACTACACTTTGATCCCGGCCAAAACGCCGGGCGGGTATTTATTTGCTTCCCCACTGAGCAAATTAGGCAGGAGGCCGTTTTTTAATGTGGAGATAGGGGGAAGGGGGAGGGAAAGGGGGGATCCAGCTCCCGAGAGGTGGGAAGTGGGAGCTGGATTAGAAACTGTTGGTATGAAGGGTTGCCCCTTCAGTGACCAAGGTCAGATATGTGGGGTTATCCCCACATATGGTCTTTGCTAGTCATAGCTGGTCTTTGCTAGTCATAGCTTTGCAGAATCTGTCGGAACAGATGCTACACTTTGATCCCGGCCAAAAGGCCGGGCGGACCTTCTGGCGAAGGGGACGGTATTTATTTGCTTCCCCACTGAGCAAATTAGGCAGGAGGCCGTTTTTTAATGTGAAGATAGGGGGGAGGGGGAGGGAAAAAGGGGATCCAGCTCCCGAGAGGAGGGAAGTGGGAGCCGGATTAGAAACTGTTGGTATGAAGGGTTGCCCCTTCAGTGACCAAGATCAGATATGTGGGGTTACCCCCACATATGGTCTTTGCTAGTCATAGCTGGTCTGTGCTATCTGCCGGAACAGATGCTATTTATTTGCTCCCCTACCGAGCAAATTAGGCACAAGGCCAATTTTTAATGTGAGGAGTGAAGGGAGGGGGAAGGGAAAAAGGGGACCAGCTCCCGAGAGGTGGGAAATGGAAGCTGGTTAATGGTCAGGTATGTGGGGTTGCCCCCACATCTGGTCTTTGCTAGTCATAGCTTGCAGTATCTGCCGGAACAGATGGTATTTATTTGCTCCCCCACCGAGCAAATTAGGCACAAGGCCGATTTTTAATGTGAGGAGTGAAGGGAGGGGGGAAGGGAAAAAGGGGACCAGCTCCCGAGAGGTGGGAAATGGGAGCTGGTTAAAGGTCAGGCATGTGGGGTTGCCCCCACATCTGGTCTTTGCTAGTCATAGCTTGCAGTATCTGCCGGACAGATACTACACTTTGATCTTGACCCCGTGCCACGGAGGGCGAAGGGGTATTTATTTATTTAAATGCTGCCCACATCAGCATTATTTGGCACAAGGCCTGGAAAGTGGGATACCCGCAGGCTCCCCCAAAGGAGGGGCACTCCTGCAATTCTAAAAATTGCCCGAGTAACCCCGTCGGCATTCCCCGGTCGGGGCGCCTCAGGCAGCAAGCAATAAACTTGCCCCACCGGAAAGCCCGGTGGCAAGGCCTGGGAGGGTGGACCTCCTAGGTATTACCCAGGCGGTGTACCTCAGTCCAACAGGTGCTGGGCCGGTTCCCGGCCCCTCACCTGTTGGGCTGAGTGTCAAGTGACGAATCCTTGACTGGTACTACCCTGTCTCCCTGCAGCCGAAGCCGCTGGGAGACATCCCATCATCTCAAGAGATTAAAGGGGACATTTAATTTTATGTGTAACTTCTAGATATAGCATTCTTTATATCACATATACATCGACTGAGTTATGGTTATTAGCATATCACATTAAATTAAATACTTTTAAATAATTATCTAGATTATATTACTTATTCGACGTAATAGCCTCGTTAATACTGTACTATTTAAAAGTATAACTTAAAATGCAATTATTTAGTTTATTTTCATTTCAATTTATATTTTATTTAACTTAAATTTACCTATTATTATCGTAAATCTGAAACCTTTTGATTTTCAAACCAGAAAACCAAGGGGAATAACTGATAGCTTAATTCTTTGAGCACATTATTAAATATTTTCTATAATAGATTTATTTTCATTTAGAAATATTCTGTTGATTTATTATTTTTATTTTTAATTCGGAGGTAATTATTTTTCGCTTATTCTTAATTTTTAAGTAACCTTTTGGTACTCACACAGAGAGTGAACTCAGAGTCCACCTGGCTTTCTCCGGAACATGACGCCAACAGCCGGAGTAAACCGAGCGTCGCTGAGGAAATTAAGCCGTGCGTCGCCGATGAAAGCATAACAAGAAAACCTAGCTTCAATTTTAAATTTTATTAACTGTAAAGAAACATTTTATAATAATATTTTTTTTGTTTTGTATTGATTTTGCTTGATTTTGGTACTCATGCAGGGAGTGATCCGTGCTGAAATAATAAGGTTATTATTTTAAAAAGCCATTCTTAACATAGGGTGGAGGGGTTTTTGTACCTATTCTGTACTTTAACCTTACAATTGAATAAAAAAAAAACATATCATAAAACTGTAATTAAACGTGGACAAACGATTTAAAAAATAGCGCGGACCTCACTCTGTATTAGCACAATATATGTTTTAGATAAATAATGTTAAAGATTTTTTGGTCAATGTCAAGTTTCTTTCCAACTCCTCAAAAAACTTCATAATGACGACTTTTTTTTAGGTTTTTAGTGTTTTTTTTCCCATTTATTTTACAAGGTGATCACTACTTATCAAGGCCCGGAAGCCACTTGTGGATAAGGGTTATTGCGTGTACAGTACGTTAATATTGAGATCAGAAAAAGTGTCTACTTAAGGGGGCGGTTCATCAGGGATTTGTTTATGTTGGACTTGAAGACATCCAAGTTGTAGTCAGGTGGGAAACAGGCAGACGGAGCAGAGTTCCACAGGCGTGCACTTTAAGAAAGAAGCTTTTTTCATGGATTCTACGTTTTGGTTTTGGCACAGATAAAGAGTGGGGAAAATTTTTGACATTGGTTTCAGCTAGACGGGTGTTTTTCGTGAAAGATCGGCGAAAGGAGACCAGGCATTGGAGCTCAGACGACCACCTGCCATGAAAGTAAAGATAAAACAGAGACTTGCAACGTCTCTCACGTGGGGCTGAAAACGCATATCACATTTAAATTTGGGGCATGATATGAAAAAATATTTTTTCAAAAAATGGGGGATCACTGTCTTATATAAATTTGACGTAAAATGAGCACCCACTTTCTGGCCACCTAATAATTTCTTCATATCATAAAACAAATTTAACTGTAATTTTCGTTTTAAGCACTCTCGAAAACCAGCGCTGTTTTTTGTGTTTGTTTTTTTTAACTAAGAGATTCGTTCAATGTTATAAGTTACGCCGCTAATAATGCCGTCATTAAGCTTACATGAGCGGTATTTTTTTAGGTGGGTATTCAATTATAGAACTTGTGTAGTTTTTAACAGGTGCTTCTGTAGTTGAATTAACCGCTTTTCCGTAATTAAACATTAAATCATTAAAGCAGAATCGTTTAATATTTCACATAAATTCTGTTTACATTAGGGGGCTCGACGGCCCCCTAATGTAAACAGAATTTTTGTGAAATATTTAACTGATGAAGCATCTGTTAACAACTATACAAGTTGTATAATGAACAAAAAGGTGTGGTTTTAGAAACTTAATGACAGCATAATTAGCGTTTTAAATTATGAGATGAAAAAATTAACGAATCTTTATAAAAAAATAGCGCCGGTTTTCGGAGATGGTGAAAACGAATATCAGTTAAATTTGTTTTGATATAAAGTAATTACTATGTGGCCAGAAGGTGGGTGCTCATTTTACGTTAGATTTACATACGAAAGTTATCCCCCACTTTTTGAAAAAAATTTCTTCACATCATGAAAACTACTAATCTGCCCCAAATTTAAATGGGATACTCGTTTTCAGCACCACTGAAAACTTTTAAAAATGTTTTTGAGGAGTTGGAAAGAAACTTGACATTGACCGATTTTTTTTCGAGAAAACATTCAAACGTAAGTCAAATAAACACTTATTTTTGTAAAGTTTTCTTTTCATGAAAAATTGAAAAAAAATTATCTTTGTTTTTTGGGATGTTATATTTATTTTTTATTTTTATTTCATTTTTTTTTTCAAGGAAAAACCTGAAAACTAGAAGAATTGAAACAAAATTTGGTGGGATAGATGTTTTTGTTTCCTTTTTTTTCATATTAAAACAGATATTTTTGTTATTTCCTCAGACCGTTGTTTTATTAATGGTGTGTGTGCTAAATCGTATTCTGCATTTGCGCTGAAGGTCTTTCTGTGTTGCTCGCTCGAACGCCCACAATGGCATTTGTAGGCTTAGACTTGGCAAAAAAACAAAAAAAAAACGTACCAGTCTGGATGATGTAAAGGTACGACATGTGGTAGCCTGACACCTCCATGCATAGCCATCGCTTACCTTTCCTTGTCCACATGATGCACAAGTTTTCGTCCGTGCCAGTAATTATTTTTCTTGACAATAGTCGAGGACACCAGTTGGTGTTTCCAGCTGCTCACTTAAGGCTGTAAAATTCATGTTTGTTTTTGTTTTTTTTCGTACGTTAAAGTACAAAATGGTGTGTTTTTTTTACTAATTTATTTTCTTGTCTTCCTCTTCCAAATTGTCGTCTGCTGCTTTGAATTCTCAACTCGCGTGAACGCGCATCGCCATGAAAGCCATCGCGCTACATAGGTTCAGCTTTATGTTTCGTCTGACGGCTTAATTTTATAGGCGACCCTCGGCTTACTCCGGCTGTTGACGTCATGTTCCGGTGAAAGCGGGGAGTTACATCTGGAACACCCTCTGCATGAGCGCTAACCTTTTTTATTTGTTATTGTTGAATTATCCGGGTTTTTCCACTGTATTTAGTAGTTTTACGCCGATATAATTCATCGTTTTGTTCATATTTTTTTTTTTGATAAACAAAAATTACAGCCATTGAACTATAAGTGGTTTGTTTGTCATATTATAGGAAAATGTGCACTGAACAGATAACATAATACTTCAAGTTTAATTCAAATTTTGATATATCTTTTAATTTAAACGCGATAAAAAACAATTGGGACGCTGAAAACGTACACAGTAAAACAATACATTGTAAAATGCTCTTATGGTTGTCAACGGGTTTATGTAGATTTATTTGTAAGAAAATTGCGTTAAAATAACTTAAACGAAATACGCGAAAGAACGATGTAAAAAAAATGCAGGAAGTATTAACAATTTTTTATTTGGATAATTTAAACGGGGAAAAAGCAAGTGGGACGCTGAAAACGTACACAGTAAAACTATACGTTGTCAACGGGTTAAAGTTGATTTATTTGTAAGAAAATTGTGGCAGTATAATTGTAATACAGAATAGTTGCAAAATATCCCCACCCTTCCCATGTTAAATAATAATTTCTAAATAATAGCGATAATATTTTAGTGCGCAGGTCAAATTCTGCAACAGTAGCGATTTATGTTTATTTGTTTACGCTGTTATGGGTTTATGTTTATGTACGCATACGCAACCGGAGGTCGTAAACCGGATGTTGAATTACAATACCCGTTACAATGTCATTTGAGTTTTATAATTATATAGATTTAATATAAAATATATTTTTTACGATATATGATATCACATACATCGCTATGGTATAATTATTACCATAAATCTGTATTTTTTTTAGTTTACCGACCTCTCGGCATTCACCTATGAATGGTCGACTCTTCTAGGTTTTGGGAGACGCTGGGAACGAATATTGCATTTATTTCTTTCGCAAACGAGTAGTTATTCATATTTAAGGACATTTAGTATCCAACGTAATCACTACAGTATACGTATGGCCATATTAGCATCAGATGAGGCTATGTATTTAAATAAATGACTATCTTAAGAGTTCCAAGAAAATTATTAGAAAGAATTCTCGAAAACTGATATTTATCTTTCCAGGAAAGTGTAAACATAGTCCGAATCTAAACGAGTAATGCTAAACGTATTCAATAGTTATTTATTGTGGAAACATACCGAACATAAATCATTAAGAAATCATCATGTTTGAATTAAACGAAGAAAGTAATATTCGCTACATAATTGAGCACACTGTTAATTAGCAAACATGTAGTTTGAAAACATTAATGTAAGAGGGTTCAACGACGGTGTTTTTTCTCTAAAGTGTTCGACACAAATATAACCAATAGGAACGACTTATAACTAAGTAAACTAAACTGAATACAATAGTTATTTTTCGTGGAAAGCTAAGACTAAACATGCCCGTTTATTTACGTCGGGCCGGCCAGAGAAGAACGAAGTAGTATCATACGTGCTGTAAGGACCTTAGGTGGCACTAAACGGAATGTCAAAGCATTTTCTTGTAAAAGTCCAACAGCGAAATATTCTTAGAAAGTTTCTATATATGTTTAGGCGAGTTGAGTAATTATGGAGTCCATATTAGATGGCAATCTTTATAATAAGGAGCCTCTAATAAACGAATTATACGAGTCAATCCAATCGCAGTAAGGTCATGAATCAGGGAGCTATCATTGTTTGGTAAGCAAAACAATGATTTCTGGCTGTATGCAAGGACAATAAGGAAACGGAATAATCACGGTGGCGTCGAACACCTGGTCCTTCAGAAAATGATGGCCCAATATGAGTAGCGATATATATTTAAAAATATTCCCAGCTGATATTTAGATAAACTAGTTTTTGTTATGTAAAATATTGAATTAGACCGAAATATAATGAAATAAACCAATATATTTTAAAACGGCACATTCACTCTAGCTAGTCTGGCTCGGGGATAGAGCGTCAATTTAGACTAAGCACCATTGTTTTAATTTCGATAGGTTCAGCCACACTGGTGAGGTTAAGACGGCGAAACATGGACCCGTCCATAATTATATTGAGAATTAGTTTCCGCACAAACACACACACCACGCACATAAAGACATATATATATATATATATATATATATATATATATATATATATATACACGCACACACGCATATATATATTCATAAAATAAATAAAAAAGTAAATAAAATTAGCATATTTACACGCATAAGCGTAACGAAGAATATTTTTCTATACATAGGTAGACACATGTGCACACAATATCCGGGTACAGATATTACCCTCCTACCTAAAAAATATGGTAAAATTCTCTTCCGGCCAACCAAACGGGCTGCAAACTATGGTGCCCAAAACAAACGATAAGTGCTAATTTTTAAAAAAATCATATAATCTTAACAAATGTATACATGCTGCTTTGTTTATTGTTTTTGTTTTTCTCCTGTTTTGTTTTGTTATATTTATTTATTTATATTTATTTATTGTGTCTTTATTTTTCTTGTTTTACGAACTTTCTCTTGTCTTAAGCTGACATTCGTCACACCCCTCGAACGGGCAAAACACTGTTCACCCCTTCTATATTCCAAGTAAACAAGCGATAAACAAGCCTAAGCAACGTTAATTCCTGAATTTATCATAAACCGGGAGTTATTATTCCTACATTAGAACATTAACTGCTTAAGGAGTAGATAGGTACTGTCTATCGCCCGGCTTCCATACTCCTTCTTTGCCAATTATCCAGGCGTAGAGGTCGAATCACAGTCAGTGGTAAATCTTGTTTCCTAATTAGGGCAATGAACGCCATTTTCCCCACTCCCGACACACCCCATGCCTCTAAACTGGACACTTGAGAGTACTTGAATGCCACAATTCCAGTGCAAGTAGATTGGGTTGACCATCGTCTGATAGGTTGAGGGTACCGGATTAACAGTTCCTGGCTGTTGTCCCCGACTGGTAGTACAGAGGCCTTAACTCTTTGGTAGCGCTTAGAGCGGCTGCTCCATCAGCAGTTGAATAATATCGGGATGTTTGTAGTGCCATGTCGCGCTTGGACTGGGGCCCTGCACTCATTCCTGGTGGGCTTTCCTGACGCCAAAATCCTAGTAGATGGAAGGGCATCTAAGGGTCTACTTGTGTCAGGTATTCTTCAATACCACTTTTTCAGCACCCCTTACCCAAACTAAAACTCTTAACAAATGACAATACAATCTAGAATTACGCTTAAACTACGAAAAACTCAAACAAAACCAAATTGTCTTCTCCCTTGAGGCTTGCATCCGTGAGCTTAGAACTAATTTAAATGATATTGAAGCATGTCTACGAACAAACACTTCGGATATCTTAGCACAAAGTGAAACTAAACTACACTTTTCCATCCCCTATAACTCCTTTAACATGCTCGGATATCTCCTACTCTGCCGTAAGGATTCTGACAGACATATGCACGCGCTTGGAGTCTATATTCGAAACACCCTCCCCTTACAAGAGAAACACATAGAATTGAATGATCAAGCCCTTATGTGCTTTAGATTTAACATGCAAGAAAACATTAGTTACTTTTATTTTCTCTACCGCTCTCCCTCGACCCAGGAATGTACCCTAATAAACAAAATCTCTGACAACATAGATACAGCACTTTCCCTCGACACTATCGCACACGTGCATGTATTTGGTGACTTCAATCTCCACCACAGCAACTGGCTTGGATTTTCTACTTACACAGACGCAACTGGTAGAACAACACGTAGCTTCTCTATATCTCATTCCCTATCACAGATGGTTACGTTTCCAACACGTTTCTCAGACCAGCAAGAACAACACGCATCACTTCTAGATCTGTTTCTGACCACAGTTCCCGATGATTGTGTTACGATTGCCCACATCCCACTTGGGAAGATCATGCAACGATAATGGTTGAAATCGCCCTAAACTCTAGAACCAAAACTGAAGAGCCATTTTCCAAAACAACGAGATAAAAAGGCTGACTGGGAAGCTCATCAGAGACGCCCCATGGCGAAATATCTTTTCTCTTCCTGCTGAACAGTGCGCAATTGAGACTAATGAATGGTTCAAAACGGCAATTGAAGCAGATGCTCCCACGCGGAAATTTTATAGCAAGCCACACTCTTCCCAATGGTTTACGTCTATTTGTGCAGCTGCCATTGCGCAAAGGCAGCATACGTACCGCAGATTTAACCGACATAAGTCCAATTCAAACAGACAGAAGTATATAGAAGCCAGAAATAGCTGTAAGAAAGAAATACCAACACCGAAGAGAGAATCCAATGAAACCACTAAAAAACGCATCGAAGCACAGAAATTAGTAACCAGTGACTTCTGGAAAAAAAAGTGTAGTAAATAATGGGACATCAACAATTCCCCCACTATCCAACAATCATGAGGTTATTTGCTCAGCAACCGAGAAGGTTAGACAGTCGGTTTGCCTCCGACTCCACACTGGACCCTTCCAACCACCCCCTGCCTGACTTTTCTTTGCGCACAGACGCCACGCTAGACGATGTGAAAATCACTTCTTCTCAGGTGCATGCTATCATAAAAAATCTTGACGCTGCAAAAGCATGTGGAGCTGATTTCATCCCGGCAGTGCTATTAATAAAGTGTTCCGTCGAAGTAGGTCAGTTATCTCCAAACTCTACAACAAATGCCTTAATGAATCTTGTTTTCCGGACTGCTAAAAAACTGCTTCTGTGGTTCGAATTTTCAAGAATTCTGGCGAAAGAACTGATCCATTTAATTATAGCCCCATTAGCCTCCTCCCACTTTTCACAAAAATATTTGAGTCCATAATTAATCAAGCTCTAGTTCATCACCTTACAGACCAACAATATAGATTTAGACAAGCCCGTTACACAGCAGACATCCTAATTGTAATCTCTGAACGTATATACCATTCACTGGACAAAGCAAGGGGGTAGAGCGATAGATATATCTAAGGTTTTTGACAGGGTATGGCATGAAGGTCTTCTCAGGAAAATCAGATCATAAAGTATCACTGGAAGAACACTTAACATAATTAAATCCTTCTTAGATAAGAGAAAAATCCAGGTTTTCCTCGATGGTCGTACATCTAAACAATATGATATTAATGGGGGAGTGCCCCAAGAGTCTATCCTTGGACCTCTATTATTCCTAATATTCATAAATGACCTCCCTAACAAAATTGTCTGTGAGTTGGGTATATATGCTGATGACACCATGCTCTATAACATACACAACAGGAAAACAAATAAACACATATATAAGGAAATGGCAGAAACACTAGAGAATGATCTCAAATATGTAGTGAAATGGGGACAAAAATAGATGGTCATAATCAATGCTGCCAGCAATAAACTTGTTTCCTTCAATAATTACAAGAAACCTTCTCTACCACAAATAGCAATGGCCAAAGACTCTTTATCTGAAAGTACATCTTTTAAACTCCTCGGCCTAACATTCACAGGAAACATGAGCCTGAGCAATTATATTGAGAGCATTGCCAGGACCGCTGCCAATAAGGTAGGTTCTCTACCGTGCTAAAAAGCTACTAACGCCCGAAAGTATCCTGTACCTGTATAAGACCACGATTCGCACATGTTTGGAGTATTGTTGTCATATTTGGGCTGGTGCACCTGCTATTAGTCTCTCGCTCTTAGACAAGGTTCAAAAGAGAGTAGCCAGCCTGATAGGTCCTGAACTATCATCTAAGCTTCAGCATCTGTCCCATCGACGAAATCTAGCACCCCTCTGCCTGTTCTATAAGTACTTAAACAGTAAATGCTCTGACGAACTGCAAGAACTGGCATACCCTCGACGTAAATACCTCAGACAAACCCGACAAGAAGCTAAATCTCACCTCTACACAGTAGAGATCCCTAGATGTAAGACAGCCTTCTACTCTAGTAGTTTGTTCTCCAGAACCGTTAGACTTTGGAATTTCCTTCTTCAACTGTACTGACATGCAGAAGTTCAAGTGTAATGTGAACCGAAATCTTGCTGATTAACCCCTCACACCGTGCCCCTGTAGCTTATGTCCCCCACATCAAAGTGGCAGTGTTCGTTGTTTGGACTTAAAATGCAATAAAAAAGTCTTAGTGACGATATTTGAAGCTGAAAGGAAATGATGTTAATCAAAATTTTATCTCATTTTCATAAATTGCACTGATTCCGTAAAACTAAGAGTATCTACTCTAAAATATATGTATCTTCAATCTGAAGCAATTCAGATGCAAAGAAACAACTAGATAAATATAATCCCAAATTAAAATATTATTTTACAAGGTAACACGAAATTTTACTCATCCAAATTAAACCTTGAAAAAAAAAAGAAAAAAAGAAAAACGAAAACAACAAAAAAAATGGTTTAATGCGGGTAGGAAACGGAAATGTTTCAAATAGATCCTTTGAGATGTAAATCAGCTGTAATTTGAAAATATTGAAGAAGAAACATAAAAAAAAACTTAGCGAAAGCTTATAAGAATTTCGCCGAGAATATTAGAGCATTTTATGCATGACTCAGTCATTGAATATGAATATAGTAAGAACTTGTTTGTAACTGTAATTTTATTAAATTCAGGATTCTTTAAAGGCGACGGCAGGCATTTGAAAGATGCACCTGCGCCTAATAATATCACCGCACACAACATTTAATAACTGTTGTCAAACGAGTATTGCACACATACACACACACATACACACACACACACACATATACATATATATATGTGCCTATAGTAATCGATACACATTTGCATATATACGCACCTATCTATTAATATACAATAGGTATATATATAACACACACGAGAAGGCGCTTCTGCATATATATATATATATATATATATATATATAGAGAGAGAGAGAGAGAGAGAGAGAGACATTTATATATATATATATATATATATATATATAATGCACATGTATAGACAAAAACTGTATGTGTATATATATATATATATATATATATATATATATATATATATATATATATATATAGGGAGAGGCAGGCGATAAATGTCATTTTTCAATATCCTAAATTAAAATAACAACGCCGACCCGTGAGAGGTGTTGTTGGAGATTTCACAACTCCTGCCACAAAATTCAATGCACAGGAAGCATTACAGATGGTATGCATAATCTGCCCGTACTGTGTGTATTATAAACAAAACATGTTTATCATCGGTATCATGAAAAAATATAAACGAAGAAAATTATAATTTACTACTTAAGTTCTGCATTATTTCTTTTTCACATATAGTCTGTACGTATTTTTCTCAGATAAAGTGCATTATTGGTTTCCTAGTATTCTAGTCTATACACTTTAATTGAATATTTCTTCAGCTGTTGAATGATCCAAATATTTGTAACATTAATAATAATAATAATAATAATAATAATAATAATAATAATAATTATAATAATTATAATAATTATAATGATAATAATAAATCATATTATTATTCAGATTTTGTGTTTGGCTGTTATTATTACCAATGATATACTGATAGGCGGATCATAACAATTTAACATAGACTATCAGAATTTTAATTTCTGAATGCTCCAGCACTTTTTAAGGACTCTGGTGAAGACTGTTTAAGTACTCCGTATATTCCGATTTTCTCTTTTTAGCTTGTCCAATATTTCTGTCACCGCCCCCCGGGTTCCCATTACAATAAGTACTTTTACCTTTTTCAAGTTCCATAATCATTGTTTCTACTTTTTAAATCTTGGTACTTTTCCACCTTCTATTTTTCTATTTTCTTTCACATTTACATCAGCTGACACTGCTATATCCATGTTCATTTGTTCCAACAAGACGAAATCAAGTCTCCTTGCTTCAATTAGGTTATTACATTGGATATTCATATCTCATGACATCACTCTCCATAACCCATTCTGGAACATGACCGTACAGTTTTTCACTGCATTACAACCTATTTTCTTGCATACATCTCAATAGATATTTCTAGCAATATTATCATGCTCTCTCTTATATTTCTTTTAGGCTAATCTCTCACAACTACCGACGCGAGTGTTGTGCATTCAAACCTTTTTGGTCCACACAGTCGGCATAGAAAACGTTCAGCCGTTTTATCAATGTGATATCTCATATAATTTGTCCTACGCACCTGCTCCTGCGCGTCACATATAAGGGCTTCTATTCTAATCTACAAGTCACATTATGACAACCATAGCCAAGATTTCTCCTTGTCCATTGCATCTGGTGGTCTGCATTTTCTTCTCATCTAACTTATCTTCGTTTTTGGTTTATTTATTGCCTTCAATTCTTTGCTTTTAAAAGTTAACTCTCTTGCAACTTTTCAAATTTTCAAAACAATTATTATCGTCATTTCGTCTTCTTTTGTCTAATCATATTCTTCAATTCCTAGAAAAATGCATCGTATATTGCCAACCTCTTTCATAATTATTTTATTCAAAAATTGTATTCCATTTATTTTCAACATTTTCCCCCTGTAAATTTCGAGGTAACACACTTCTTCATGCCAAAATCCATACTTATATGTCATAACTGAACTTCTAAACACTCTTTACAAGAATACGCAGCTGGTTATTTTTCTGTGCATAAAAGTTTTAGCCATCCATAAATAATAAATGGTTTACTCAGTAATCCCTCTTTCACCACTCATAGCAATCATTTAACTTTTGTAATATGAACGATAAGGGTACCATGCTCAATACAAAAAAAATGGCGACAATGCAACCCCCCGGAAAAAATTCCTCTCTTCACATGAACTTTCCCAAGACATTCTCCATTTGATGTTAATGCCACTTTCATTGTTTCATGTTTATTACTAAGACATCTCGTACATTTGCTGCTATTCAAAATATTCCGACACATTCCTAAGACCAGTTCTGTGGAAGCAGATCATATACTTTGCAGTAATCTATCCATGACATGTATAACTTTACGGATGTTCTCTTACAATCCCGAACTATTGCCCTATCATTAAGCAATTCATCCTTGACCACTTTACGACCTTGTCTATATCGATTTTGTGTCTTCGGTACGATCTCTTGCTGTTCAAGATATTTGTAACTCTCATCTGCCAAAATGTCAGTAGTTTCTATTTCAATGGAAGGAAGGTGATGGACCGAGAGTTACCAACCGCAGTATCCTTTAACATATCCTTCTGACAGAGCACTGGTCTTCCACATGTGCTCCACTCAGGAATTACATTTCCTCTCAACATTCTGCATATTTGAAACGCATTCATTTCAATACAAGGTGGCAAACTTGTCAACCACCACCTCTGCACACCATTCTAGACCGAGAGACTTCCAATTTTGCATGTTTGCCCACTTTCTTCTTGCTCACTTTCATCGCATCTTAAGGTTACTTTAATTTACTTTGTATTTCGTTCTTCATATTTTTAGCCGCAAAGCGCTTCCATTATGTTTCTTTTTCACACTCCAAATATCACTCCAAAACTTTGTGAACTCTTCTGACTTTGATACTTCATTTACGCAATTTGGCCGTCTATTAAGTCGTTCATCGAACTTCTTTTGGCTCAGACTAAATAACATATTATCACTGAGCCGTTCATTTCACTCTTTATATTTCTTCACTTTCGCATTTTTCTGGTAGTATTCATTCTTTGATTTCCCCCACGACAGTTTTATTTACCCATCTTTTCACTCTGTAATTCTCGTTAAGTTGTTTGAATTCCCCTGTCTTCTTAGCACCTAATTGTCCTCTCAAACATTTTCCCAGTAAGTTCACATCCTTGTTTTAATTTGTTTGTTTCTTTGTTATTTTTTTTGTTACCTTATTTTTTTTTCTTTTCAACTTAGTTTAATTCTTATTCTGGCATTCGCCTATTTCAACCCGAAATTTTCCGTAACAACCCAAACACTTTGTTCTGCGATCAAATCAGTTTTTCTTTGATAGTCACTCGTGTAACATACTCCATGGACCATTATTATTATTATTATTATTATTATTATTATTATAATAATAATAATAATAATAATAATAATAATAATAATAATAATAATAGCTGTTGTGGTTCTGGTTGTTTTCATTATTGTTACTGTTGGTATATTTTTTCTTATTGCTGGCGTACCGATTTCTATTATGTCTCCAGAGATGAGCGGTGGTGAGTCTACTCAATACTAAATACAAGAACCATTTGTGAATACCAAAATTCTGAACATCTGAGGGCTTTACTCTTATTACGGTATTGTTACTAGTTGATGATTGCGAATCCCTTGCTTCCGAGTAGATACAGTGCAGAAACCCTAGCTGTTGTTATTCATTCATTTACAAGACTGAACGGACGCATGGAAATATAATAAGTGCGTATGTTACAAGGAAGGCAGAACAAAATCGTTGAAGACAATAAGCGAGATGTTGTTTTAGATCTACTGCGAGTTTCACGTAAACATTTCCTCGATTTTGTGATCACTTTCATCTTCGTGTATTGTCCATAATTTGGTTGGCATCGATTTCCGAAATAGTCTACTGCTAATATGTGAGTGTATGATGCGGGCCGTGAGGTGTCTGGAGAAAGCGACGGAAGTTCCTGGTAACCTAACGTGACTGGGCATCATAGAAACGGGTAATGTGTCACGAGATTTAATAGCGTCGTATAAAGGTTTCTATTAATCAGCTGGTCGATCAAGTCGACTATAATAGTTTTTAAAAACGCCAGTCACTGTGTAAGAGAAACTGGCAACGTTCAAATGAAATGTCTTATTGAATTAATATAAAAGAGAGATGGATCCATTTTCTTTCAATTTAAATGAAAAGTTGTTTAGTACGTAACACGTAAAGTAATAAAAAAAATGATTATTATAAGAAAGAAGGAATAATCTTAAGATGTGTCTATTTAAAGTATCTGTATACTGTTTTCGAAGCAGCAGTGAAAGATAATTTTAAGTCATTATTCTCGATTAAACAAAGCAATAAAATCAACATAAAATAAAATACGATTAGATACGTTTGAAACAAAAACAATGCAGTTTTATGAAAATAAATAGATATTTATTTTGTTTGAAATTTATAAATATATTTCGAAGTTACACATCATCCTCGGTATTTCTTTTGTTTTGTTGATGTGTGTGTATGTTTTTTTTTCCATTTTGTCGGTTATGCAGAGAATCAGTAATTAGAAGTCCATTTGATGTTTTTACGGTAGTGTTTTCAAACGTGGGAACGGTGCGTTGGTCACGCGTTCTTAACGTTAGGGGTGTGTGTCCTTGATAGAAACGTTGATTGAGTTTGAATAAAATAAAATACGTATCGGTTACGTTTGAAGTAAAAACGACGCATTATTACGAAAATAAACATATATTTAATTTTGTTTGCAATTTATAAATATATTTCGAGCTTACACTTCATCCTCAGTATTTCTTTTTTTTTGCCATCTTGTTGTTGAGGAAATCCACGGTTTAATTCCCATCTTGTTGAAAATTGGTATCCCTGAAAACGCTGGGTGATCTAATTGAAGTTGCCTCAATCATCAATGTTTACCTAATAGAAAATATTTAAATAACAAAATTGGATTTTATTGAGAAAAATATTTAATAGCAAAAAGATGGAGGAGCATATTTACAGTGATATATCTATAATGAAACATTAAGGAATTTTAGTTCATAAACAGGGTGTTGAAAAGAGAATGCGGAATTTAGTAATACAAGAATCGAAATGGTCGAGCCAATAATGACTGACCTATATCAGATGTCCAAGAATCAAACTAACAAAGAAAATATTATATTATATATATATATATATATATATATATATATATATATATATATATATATATATATATATATATATAATCTCTGGACATGCCAGTTACTTAATTCATCTGTTATATAGAGACGCAGAGTTGGGAGCCGTCCACAAAAAAGGAGGTTGGCTTTGCCATTCGGTAAGCGCTCGGCTTGGGAATTAGAGAATATGCAATGACGAAAAAAACCCAACTGTTTTTGAATGTTTATTGGAAAAGTTTGAGACTACTGGAAATCTAAGAACACTTGTCTTTCAGATTCCAGGAAATCACCGATTACTATAAGTGAGCAATTGCTGATAACGATCCACTTGATAACTTACATTAACAATAATAATAATAATAATAATAATAATAATAATAATAATAACAACAATAATAATAATAATACCCCCCCAAAAAAAGAATGATGCTAAATAGCCGAAAAGGGTCCAGAAGGATGGAAATACCAAGGAGAGAGCACTGGAAAGACCTCTGCTGGATAAGTTTGTAAAGAGCTGGGGCCTTAGGGAGGATTATTGCCACTAGAATTTCAGCTAGCGAAAAATCAATGGAAAGCGGCCGTTACGATAACGCAAATTCATTTGCAAATGATATCAGAAAAGGTGGAAATTACTGGAATACTGGGGAGACTTTTTGTCACCTAGCTTCTAGGGAACACCACAGGTTGTTTTCAAGGAGATGTTCTTTTATGACTTGTATGAAAACTCCTTGTGAGCCAATAATAATAATAATAATAATAATAATAATAATAATAATAATAATAATAATAATAACAACAACAGTGATATAGAGAGAGTATACTTACTTGACGACCGTTGAAGCCGATAAAATTAAGAATATAAAAATGAAAATCAGACCGCAGCCGAGTACAACAAGAGATTAAGGATTATTCTTAAATCGCGTCTCCACATATGATATATACTATCAATTCCAGAGCCGCAGCTATCATTTAATATACCACTGATATACTTGACTTGAGTACAGGTAGAGTAAACTCTTTGAACACAAAAACAGGTAAAATGCTCACAAACTATGAAGATTTTGCTATGAAAAGGATGTGGATGGATTGTCTCGAGCTAGTAAAGGGAATATTCGATGTTACTTAATGTTGAAGATGTGGAAAATGTAAAGGAGGAATCTCTAGTTAAATACATTTTTAAGGCAAGAAACGTCATTTTCATTAGGTGAAAATATGCTAAGAACTGTGGTGAAAAAGAGAGGCACGTTTCAAGATAGAGCGGATATTACTTGGAAGAAATCTACACACTGTATTATTTAGGAATACAACGTTTATCTATGATGAGAGCTGGAATGGGTTGGTCATGCGTGATTTTTACAAACTACTGAGAGAATTTTAATGGCAGCCTAGGAACAAGTCACTGGGTCTATCAAACACATAAAAACCGATGTGCAAATTGAGTAATGAAAGAAAAGCAAGAGTAGCACATATCAGGTTTTTCTATGCTAGCTCAACATTGATATAGAAAAATGGTCAAATGCCAAAGTCTGTCATGATCAACACTGGAATATATGCAAAATCTATTAATTGAACCATAATAAGAAATGGTCTTAACATAAACCAGAAATGGCACAGAAATAGGGCAATGCCAAAAACCCTGGGGCATACATATGCAAATTTATAAGCTATTTAAACATTCCAAACTTAACATCATTTTTCTAAAAGAAAAATACAATAGAACTTGTTTAATCATTCACGTTGCCTTTTCGATACGAGAGGGCAAGATAACAAACGGAAAAAATATTGAAATCTGCAATAGAAGTTAAACAATGAAAATTTAAAGAAGCCAAGGAGATTCACGTTGTACCTAGGACGCTTATGATCATAATGAAAAGCGATCAAAATTACTTAATCAGATAGACAAGGAAATTTATTTTCCAATCTTGTAAAATAACGGTCTGCTAAGAATGTTGACAATTTTAAGGCTCTACTTGAATGTTTAAACTAAAGCAATGGTCATGACGCTTAAGGAGAAAATCAAACTAAAACCCATAACAGTTCATGCTATTATGAAAAACAAATGATGATTAAAATAGCAACGCAAACAACAGTAATAATGAAGATAAAAAAGAACGTCAACAATAACAATAATAATATTGATAGCAATAACAAGAACTATAATACTAATGATGGTAAACTCATCAATACAATAATATCGACAATGATAATAATAAGAGCAACGGCAAAAAATAATAATAATAACAGTAATAATATTAATAACAATGATAAAATTAATTATAAAAATGTTATACAGGCATCTTGTTTCCCTAGGACCCTCATTTCCATTTAGTTGAATAGTTTCATGCTTTCTTTTGTCTCCATTTTCCCCTTTTTTATAACTAGTAGTGCACACCTTTTCGTACCAAACTCCATTTGGATATGCTGGCTGAAGATCCTGGTAGGATTTATTTGTACCTCTCGTTCTTTTTCTGTCCTTGCAAAAAGTTTCAGGTCGTCCATGTACATCAGGTCGTTCATTTTTACTCTGTATTAAAGAACTTGTAGCTAGATTGGCACTTTCTCAATATGTTGTTTAAGGGGCATCATGGCTATGATGAACAACAGTGGTGATAGTGAAAGATGCCTCTTTGTATGTTAAGTTCTGTTATGGGTTGTCTATCAGCTGTTAAATCCAGTCTCCATGGTCTCATTATATTTTCTATCACTATTATGTGTTCTATGTATTGTAAACAATAAAGATATTGTTTCTGTATTGTATAAATCAGAATGAATTTATATGCTATAAAATAGCAATGCCGTTTTTAGATAAGTTGGTTTAGTACAAAAATGTAATATCACTACAAGAACGGTTATAAGAATAGTTTAATTTGAAACTATAATAACGACGAAAACATGAGCTGAAAACATGAGCTGAAAATATCTTGTTAGAATTTTCAAGTCGAGTTAACATTATTCTCACATATGATTGTTTGCTGCAGACGTTCGATCTTTATCATTGGGAATTTTCTACAAGGAGTATATAAAATAAGCTGTTTGAATTGAGACAAGAAGTGAGGAACGGTTATCGCCCTTGTAAATACTGATATAACAAACTCAGCAATATAGTTCATTTGTGGGTAGAGGATTGGTTATTTTGTCAATGCCGTTTATTCTACTTTCTAATGCTTTATAATTCATGCGATTTTGTCTTTCAGTTAATGGAAAGGTTTACACGAAGCCTCTTTTCTTCATTCTCTAATGAATTCGAAGCGAAATCAAACAGTAATCATCGGCTGATGTTTAACGCGCTTACAAATATTGATTAGTACCGAAACGAATCCTTAGATCTTTTAGTTATATAATATATAATATGTAATATATATATACATATATATATATATATATATATATAATATATATATATATATATATATATATATATATATATATATATATAGCCAGTAGAGTTTAGTTTCTTAGAAGTACATCCAATGAAACAACATGTGTCTACCAAAGAGTGCTCAATGAGTGAACGGAGCAGGTATATTAAATTTATTTATACAAACATTAATGGCTACATATGTGCATACATGTTTCTGTAATCACCCGCGTTGGGGGACTACGTCTTCAGGCCAAGCATTACCGTCGAGAACTGATATTTCAAACAAAAACATTTTCCTATTTCGTTTATAAAGTTAGAATGTAACCTGGGTGGGAGTCATAAGCGGGGAGAGGACCTCGTTCAGAAGAATTTGAAAAAAAGACTATCACAAGGTAAAAAGTAGCAACATAATTGATTTGATAAATAAGGACAGTAAGAAAATCACTGGTGAATTATAAATCAGTGATAGAGTAAATAAGCTTAGAGGAAACGAAGCGTATATCCTTTTAAAGGATCATAAACCTAGCTTCCACACAAAACCAACAAAAAGATTGATCAACCCAACCAGACCCGAAATTGGAAAGATTAGTAAAAGAATATTAGAGAGAATCAATCTAGGATTAAAACAGCAATTCAACCTGAACCTATGGATAAATACAGCGGATCCTGTAAAATGGTTTCTTAACATTGGCAACAAGGAAAAATGTGCCTTCGTGCAATTTGACATAATGGATTACTACCCGTCAATCACAAAGGATCTTTTTGGAAAGGCAATTGAATTTGCTAAGACCTATACGAATGTCTCCGATCAGAATTTTGAAATCATTACGAAATGCCGCACAACTGTCCTTGTCTATAACGGAGAACAATAGGCAAAAAATGGGCAAAACGACTTTTTCGGGATATCAATGGGATCGCTGGACTCTGCAGAGGCAACAGATCTCGTTGGTCTTTATATCATTTATAATTTAACAAAAGATAATATTATTGATAGGAGGGGCATAGGCTTATATCGTGATGATGGGCTAATAATAGTGAGGAATGCTACAAGTGTTAAATGTGATCAGGTTAGGAGAATAATCCATATGGAAATGAAAGATTTTGGCCTAAAAGTAGAAGTTAATGCTAACTTAAAACAGGTTAACTTCCTTGACGTTACTTTAGATCTTGATTTAAATACTTATAAACCATATATGAAGGATAACGCTAATGCTATTTATATACACCAACAGTCTAACTATCCAACATTCATTATTAAACATAATAATATATAAAGTAAATATAAAATATAAAGTAACTAACGCTAGCACAAATGGGTCTAGAAATCGTAGTAGGAAAATTATTTGGCTCACCACCCCCTTTGATATCATGTTGAAAACAAAACTTGGTACAACACTTTTACAACTTATTAACAAGCATTTCCCACCAAATAATATATTACATGAAATATTTAATAAAAATACATTAACATTAAGTTGCAGCCGTAGTGATAATTTAGAAAGGATTATAAAAAAGCATAATGGAAGAATCTTAAGGATGACTTATAGAGAAGGTGTAAATACTAGTGCTATCACGGCTGTGAATAAATGTAACTGACAAAAGCCTGAGGAATGCCCAATAAAAAATGAATGTCTGACCTCATCCATTGTATACCAGGCTAGAACCCAAGGGACGAAAGATTCTACATAGTTAGTACCCAAATGACTTTAAAAAATAGATTCTATGGACATACACGCCAGATGAATAATCAAACATACGAAAAGGACACTTCCTTATCGTTATATTACTGGGAATTAGTTAGAGAAAACAAAACATCTAGTATAGAATGGAAGATTATTAGAAGGGACAATACTTGCCACTCATTAAACTCACCATGTCCATTATGCTTATCAGAAAAACTTGAGATAACTAGGTTTAAAGATAGGAATAAGTTATTAAATATTAAACGAGAAACTTCTATATCCTGGAAACATTTCAGAATGCACGCACTTAAAGAACTCTAAATTGGTAGACCAGAACAAGTATGAGTGCAACTAACCCCCATCAAATAACCCCCCAAGAGGATAAGTGAGGTAGCAACTATGATCCTACGAGTAATAGATTGTTTGGGTGAACCTTGTATTATTGTATGCATGTGAATATTTTTGGGTGTATGCATGTATGGATATATGATCTTTATATACCTAGGTAGGAAAATTAAATAGATAAATAGATAAAAGAAAGTAAGGAATGAAGGGTGAATGAAGGAAATGGGAATAAAGAAATAACGGGAAATGAATGAAGATGAAGGTAAGTACTACAATATATAAGCTTTTATACTTAGTTTGTATAACCTAAATACTCTGACTTGTGTCATATGTTATTATATATTATTATTGTATCGTTATACATTTTATGTATATATGCGTAACCATCGAAAGAATGCTTGCTTAATATGAGGAAAGCCTATTATGAACTTCAAGCTGAATTCACTATAAATTTTTACGTAGTATAAATTTTTACGTAGTAAAAAAACCTAAAACTTAGGAAAAGGTAACAAGCGGGTGGGGCCGGTTAATATATGCGTGTGGAGTTTGATAGAAAAAGAGAATTATGTAGTAAATGAGTTCATGTCTATTTCTATTTTAGATGTATCATTTGGTGGCAGTGTACATATATATATATATATATATGTCTGTATTTTGTGTAAATATGTATGTATAAGTGTATTTATGTATGCGTGTATGTTTGTGTATGTTTATATATGTGTATGTGTATGTATGTGTATGTATGTGTATGTATATGTATGTATATTTATATATGTGTGTATGTATATATGCATATATATATGCATATATATTTCTGAACTAGAAAAATAGGCTGTCTGGTATATGATAGTTGTAGCAATGTATATTACAAGGATGTATGGGTGTCTGAGTGTATATGTATGTATGTTATATATGTCTATATACACCCGTGTGGACTGTAGTGGCATGCTGTTTCATATATAAAGGTGTCACCACACTACTGAAGTAAAAAGGCACCTTATTATTGAAAAAGGTCTTTGCATTTGTGCATGTATTGCTGTGTTTTCCTGCGTTGTTAGTGAGCGAGTTTCTGTGTGTCACTGCGCGCGTGTGTGTGTGTATGTGGGTGTATGCGTGTGTCTGTGTTGGTATCTATATGTGTATGTGTCTCGTATACGTCTGTGAAGATTTGGAGACACGAGTGGATGGGGATGTTGTCTGCGCCTGCGGATGGTCTGAATGTGTGTATGTATTGTGTGTAGGCTGGTGCACGTGTGCGTGTGTGTATATGCATGTGTGTATGTATATGTGTAAATACGTGTATATATGTATGTGTGCTTATATATATATAGATGTGTGTACGTGTGTATGTATATATGTATATGTGTGTATGTGTGTATGTGTATATGTATGCGTATGTATGTGTATATCTATATATATACATATATATATGTATGTATATTTATGCGTGTATATATATATATATATATATATATATATATATATATATATATATATATATATGGGTTGATTTGTGGGGACGTGTATCCAGTTGGGGTTCACGGGTTTTGGGGGTCCCAATCGTACAGTCTTATTATTGTTATTATTATTGATAATGGTGGTGTCATTTGTATTATCAATATTACAAGAATTATTATTAGTAGGATTATTAGTGGGATTTATATTAGTTTTGATATAATAACAGTCATGATGTATGGTACCCAAGTGTGTACATGGATGTCTGGGTTTGAGATTCTGTATGGATATTACTACGTATGTAGGTATAGATGTAAGCATGTTATAACTGTATGTGGCCATTATGTGTCTATGTATGTGTGTATGTGTGTGTATATATGCGCGGGTGTAGCAAAGAGTAGGTGTTTATACGTATATTATTATATATGTGTACATGTGGAGTTTTGATAACTTTCGAGGTTTTATGTTTATTTTTTATTTTGTTTGTTTATTTGTTTTTGTTTTGTTTTTATTTGTTTTTTGTTTTATTTATTAGTTTTATTTAGCTTATTTTAATTTTAATTTTATTCTTGCATAGTTATAGTTATTGCCTAGTTCAGTGCGTGTGTGGAAGTAAAATAAAACGAACAGCATATATTCGTTTCTGAATATCTGTATTAACGTGTGTGTGCATGTGTCTGTGTGCGTGTGTGTGCATGTATGTGTGTGGATGGGTGTAGTTTGAAAGACACCGGCCAGTACTCAGTGACCATAGGAAATGTTTTTAATTTACGGACTGCAAAACAAAAATACTAAATTCTCAAGTACCTTATCCCATAAACCCAAAAGATGGAATAGATAAAAAGAAATCGAAATGAAAAATAAGATGTTTATTATCTTCAGAGACTTCACTTGTCCTCTCCCCGCTTATGACTCCAACCCAGGTTACATTCTAACTTTATAAACGAAATAGGAAAATGTTTTTGTTTGAAATATCAGTTCTCGATGGTAATTCTTGGCCTGAAGACGTAGTCCCCCAACGCGGGTGATTACAGAAACATGTATGCACATATGTAGCCATCAATGTTTGTATGAATAAATTTAATATATATATATATATATATATATATATATATATATATATATATATATATATATATATATATCTTAGTAGTAAGCATCCAAATTAAAAAAAATATTTATGGCATTTTAACCTCAAACAACGCACAGTGCCACTTTGATGTAGGAAGCTACTATCAGGGACATAAGTTTAAAAAGTGCTATGTAGAAAGCAAGATTTATGTTTGCATTATACTTGAACTTCTGCATGTCAGTATAGTTTGGGGAAGCAGTAACCTGGAAGGGAATTCCAATGTTTAGCAATTCTATGGGTAGAAACTATTGGAGTAAAAAGCTTTCTCACATCTAGAGATCTCTACTCTGCATTCGTGGAGCTTTACTGCTTGTTGGCTATGTCATAGGTACTTACGTCGAGGGGGTACACATTTCTGTATTTATTTATCATACGACGGGAGTGCAATAAGTAATGCCCCTGACCAACTTCCAGTTGTCTGATCTAGCTGAAATTTTGTATGTGCAATGCTTTTTATATCTACGGATTATGTGGCAAAATACAGCTCTGAACTAATTGTGGTTTCTGTTTTACAGGTATTTAAACTGATTCAGATGTGAAATAGAGTTGTTGAACGTCGAGTAGTAATCCAGCTTTTGTATTTGAAAGGACGCACACCACAGGAGACTTTTGATGAAATGAAAGAAACTTATGGTGATAATGCCTCATCATATGACCTTGTAAAACGTTGGCATCGTGAATTCAAACATGGCCGGAAGTCTGTGGAAACAGCTCCCAGACATGGTCGCCCCCCTTCTGTTCGTCAAGTTGAGGCTACCATTTTGGAAGATTGGCGCATTACTATTCGCCAAATACCCCAAGAGGTCAAGATTAGTACAGGGTTTGTGGAAACTATCATTCATGACCATTTACATATGCATAAGCTGTCTGCCAGATGGATTCCCAGGTTGCTCACACCATTCCAGAAGCGAGAACGCGTCGAGTGCTCGCGGATGCATTTGGAAATGTGCCAAGAAGATGAGTCAAAGTTTTTCAAAAGACTGATTACACAGGATGAAACCTGGGTCCATGACTATGATCCAGAGACCAAAGCCCAGTCAATGCAGTGGAAGCACTTGGACTCACCACCTCCAAAGAAGGCAATGGTACAGCCCTCCGCTGGCAAGGTCATGCTCACAGTCATCTGGGACCAGGACGGAGTAGTAATGACAGATTTCCTGGCAAAGGGTACCACAATTATAGGAGCCTATTATGCTTCACTTTTGAGGAAATAAGGGAAGCTATCGAAATCAAGAGGCGGAGCAAGACCAGCAAAGGTACCCTCCTCATGCAGGACAACGCTCCGGTACACAACTCGCATGTCGCCAGATCAGAAGCACGGGCGTTTGGTTATGAAATCCTACCCCATCCTTTCTACTATCCCGACCTTGCACCTTCTGACTTTCACCTCTTTGCATCCATGAAGTTGTTTATGAAAGGAAATTGCTTCCCAAGTGATGCAGCCTTGATTTCTGAAGTCAAGTCGTGGTTGTAGGACCAACCTGGGGTGTACTACAAAAACGATGTCGAGAGCTGCATAAAACGATGGGAGAAATGCATACCTCTGTGTGGTTTCGATGTAGAGAAAGATTAATAACTGTGCCAAGTTTCGTTGCTCTACTACTATGGGATGTGGGTCAGGGGCATTATTAATACTTATTGCACGCCCCTCGTACCTGCTGCATGATTGGACATTGGTCTTTTCTCTTTCCCGGGCGCTTTAACTTCGGTTTATTTGCGTTTAAACATGTCTTTTTATGCAATTCTATTTGCGATGCTTTAATTATCTGCACACATTTTAATTGCTGCTTCGTTATTTCTCGACGTATTTTCGAATAAATCGTGTTATTCTTTCACTGTCGTCTTTGATTTGTTGTACGTAATTTATTTTAACGTCGTCGGTTGCTTTTCGACAGAATTTCGTTCGGTACATTTTTGTTTCTTTGAATTTCTTCAGCTTAATATTTTCTGATTAAAAATCTTACCTGATAATGTCCCAAATTTTGAATTATTTATACAATTCAATGGAAATAGATTTGCAGATATTTAGAAAATACCCCTTCAACTTTTATTGTTCCGTTCAAATTTACTGGTAAATATAATTCCCCAATAAAATCAATTTCATTACTAACCACAGTGTCTATTTGTAATTTACGGTCTTGTAAAATACTTTAACAATTACGTATTTGCGTAAATATTCGTCATTTATTTCGTTATATTTTGTCCAACTATTTTGTTTTATTTCGACAATGCGACATTTTATGATCAATTTTGTCAAAACTTTGACAAGCTTTTGCTCGAAATTGGCAGAAATTTTCTGATGCAGTTTGCCGCATTGTAAACATTGTCTACAGAATAATTTATCTTGTTTCGTTTGTGTTTATTTTTAAATTCGTTTATTTTTAACCTCTCGATAATCATTTAAATTTTCCTTATGAAGATAATCTTTTGTTAATTACTGAGAATCGACATTTTACTTTTTACTTTGTTTTGTCATTTTCATTAAAATTATTTTACTTTAGTTCCTGCCGTAAGCTACCCCCGACTCCTATATGCTTTTTAGTGTCATCCTTAAAACTGTTTAGCAATCATCTGCAAAGTTCTGTAAAGTGATATAAGGTTCGTTTTCGAGTTTTGTAAATACTCTCCGTCTAATCCCAGAATTTCATGTCGACAAGAGCCCTAACGCCCAAAAAATGAAACATTGGAAGTCACTTTTCGATATTCCGCTAGCTTGAAATCGTCACAATTATTGTTAACTGCAGACGCACACGTTAAATAATCTCCGTGCTTCCACATAGCCAAGTTGAAGCATCCGTTATGAAAAAGAAAATTTAATTAGACTGAAAACGATTGAGAATAACTTAACGGTTTCAGTGAACTTTAGAGTTGTTTTCTATTCAGATAGAATCAACTCTACAAAACTACTGCGTACCGTACTTCCAAACTTTCGTAAAGGCAGACGTGCCTTTTTTTGTATCAGGCCTATCACCGCAATCGACGTTGACAAGATCTTCATGACGTCTAAAGCATGAGTTCAACGTTTGGCCTTGGTCTGGGACATAGTTGGTATTTATTTGCTCCCCCACCGAGCAAATTAGACACAAGGCCGATTTTCAATGTGAGGAGTGAAGGGAGGGGGATGGGAAAAAGGGGACCAGCTCCCGAGAGGTGGGAAATGGGAGCTGGTTAAAGGTCAAGCATGTGGGGTTGCCCCCACATCTGGTCTTTGCTAGTCATAGCTTGCAGTATCTGCCGGAACAGATACTACACTTTGATCATGTCACCCGGGCCCCGGAGGCCGCGCGGGCAAGTTGCCTTTGTCTGGGACGTAGTTGGTATTTATTTGCTCCCCCACCGAGCAAATTAGGCACAAGGCCAATTGTTATTGTGAGGAGTCAAGGAAGGGGGAAGGGGAAAAGGGGGACCAGCTCCCGAGAGGAGGGAAATGGGAGCTGGTTAAAGGTCAAGCATGTAGGGTTGCCCCCATATCTGGTCTTTGCTAGTCATAGCTAGTCATAGCTTGCAGCATCTGCAATACAGATGGTATTTATTTGCTCCCCCACCGAGCAAATTAGGCACAAGGCCAATTTTTAATGTGAGGAGTGAAGGGAGGGGGAAGGGAAAAAGGGGACCAGCTCCCGAGAGGTGGGAAATGGGAGATGATTAAAGGTCAGGCATGTGGGGTTGCCCCCACATCTGGTCTTTGCTAGTCATAGCTTGAAGCATCTGCCGGAACAGATTGTATTTATTTTATCCCCCACCGAGCAAATTAGGCACAAGGTCGATTTTTAATGTGAGGAGTGAAGGGAGGGGGAAGGGGAAAAGAGGACCAGCTCCCGAGAGGTGGGAAATGGGAGCTGGTTAAAGGTCAGGCATGTGGGGTTGCTCCCACATCTGGTCTTTGCTAGTCATAGCTAGTCCTAGCTAGTCATAGCTTGCAGTATCTGCCGGAACAGATGGTATTTATTTGCTCCCCCACCGAGCAAATTAGGCACAAGGCCGATTTTTAAAGTGAGGAGTGAAGAGGAAATGGGGACCAACTCCCCGGGGAGTAGGGGAGCTGGATAGTGACAATTGGTATGAAGGGTTTCCCCTACATTGACCAAGGTCTTATATGTGGGGTTGCCCCCACATATGGTCTTTGCTTGCAGTATCTGCCGGAACAGATGGTATTTATTTGCTCCCCCACCGAGCAAATTAGGCACAAGGCCGATTTTTAATGTGAGGAGTGAAGGGAGGGGGAAGGGAAAAGGGGACCAGCTCCCGAGAGGTGGGAAATGGGAGCTGGTTAATTGTCAGGCATGTGGGGTTGCCCCCACATCTGGTCTTTGCTAGTCATAGCTAGTCATAGCTTGCAGTATCTGCCGGAACAGATGGTATTTATTTGCTCTCCCACCGAACAAATTAGGCACAAGGCCAATTTTTAATGTGAGAAAGGAAGGGAGGGGGAAGGGAAAAAGGGGATCAGCTCCCGAGAGGTGGGAAATGGGAGCTAGTAAAAGGTAAGGCATGTGGGATTGCCCCCACATCTGGTCTTTGCTAGTCATAGCTTGCAGCATCTGCCGGAACAGATACTACACTTGTAGATATTAAATCTTTTATTCATGTTAAAAAAATACAGAAAAAAAATCAACGATGAACAAAAAACTTAGGCACATGGCCAACTCAAAAGGGGGGATTTTGGGGGTCGTTGGTCATCCTTGTCACTCCAGAACTAAACAAAGTCAAAAGTTTCTCCCAGCTAGTATCTTCTTTCACCATAATACCGCATTCACCCTTTCATATTGGGGGACGTCCTAGTAACTCCCAATTTTTAAAACATTTTTTATTGACGTGTAAAAACAAAAAAGATAACAATAAAATGGTAACAATAATTCATTTGTGTCGAGGGAGGGGGAAGAAAAAACAAAAGGTGATTAGTAGGACCCTCCCAACCTCGTCTAGTTGATAGACTGCCCGTTCCACTAGGTTTGTAAAAGGAACCTCGCTTCTGCGGGTCAGTCTCTAGGTGGGGATGCCCTCTAGATGGGGGTGAATGGAGAAAAGAAAATTTTGTGGGTAAGGGATGGAGGTTAGTTTGTATTTCTTTTTCTCCAAGATGGGTAAAATTTAGAGGAAGGGGTGAAAACAAAAATTGCAGGTAAGAGGGGATGGGGATCTTGGAGGCTTCCTAATCGGGGAGGGATGGAACACACACTCAGCTAGCTGAGAGACTACTTGTTTAATTTAACTTTACAGAACTGCGCGTTCCACACCTAGGCGGGGAACACGTATTCAAATTTGTCTCCTCTTCGTGCCCACAGACTTGCCACATGTATCCATCTTCTGTCAAATGCTGCGCGATGCAGCCTTCTTCTATCACATCTGATCTTCACCCGTAGTTGGTGTTTAAAGAACGCGATCAGATCTTGATCAGAAAAAGACAACACCCCCCGGCAACCTTGCAGACGCGACGTCCAAATCACCATTCTCGCCACGGCCAGAATCGTAACGTAGACCATTTGTCTTTCCCGGTCCCACGGCGGCCTCACGTTGTCCACAACATTGGATACAGTAATTGGGCGAGGATGCTCAGGATCGATGCGAGCCGTCACCCCACTGACATACGACCAGTACTGGCGGAGTTCGCGGCAATCGAAGAAAGCGTGATCCGTAGTTTCCACAGCCGTTGTCCCACAACGGGGACAATCAGGCGACTCCAGAAACCCAGAACTGCATTTTATGTTGTTGAGTGGAAGTGCATTTCGGGCCAATCGCCAGGTCAGAGAGAACTCCGAATTGTTCAGATGACTCAAACCTGGCGCCCAGCTCCACGCGGAGCGGATCTCACTCTGCTGCCACCCCAAACGCGCGCATAGCGGGTCGTCAGCGGCCCCCTTCACTAGATCCCTGTGGAGTTCCCTACGGGTAGCAGTCACAAGGTCACTGGACCTTGGTAGTCGTTTTAGCGCGGCTCGGCAGATTCTCCCCGCGGCCTGCGACGGCTCTCGATGGAAGGGTCGAGAACGAGGTCGGGGAAGGCGGCAGTAACCACGGGGTGCCACGGTTGGTCCTCCTGCATATAGTGGCTCAGGAAGGCCAGCCTCTCAGCATCTCGATGACACTTCAAGTCCGGCATTCCCAAGCCTCCCTCACACGGACGTTGAATACAGACCTGTTGCTCACCCAGTGTCTTCCTCTGTCCCAAAGGAGCGAGGACAAGAGTTCGACAAGAGCTTTTAGGTGTTGTGCAGGCAGGGGAAGTACGGCCAGTCGGTAAAGGATGAGAGGAAAGACGTAAGTGGCGCACGCCTCAGCTCTACCCTTTAAGGAAAGTTTCCTAGGAAGCCACGAATTGACTGCAGCCTCCACCTTTGACCGTACCTCCAACCAATTCTTGTCAAGCTGGAGACCCGGTCCGAACCACACGCCGAGGATCCGGACCGGGCCATCTGTCCAGCTGAAGGGCGCAGGGAGGTTTGCGTTGCCACTCCATGCGCCCAACCGCAGTCCTACCGACTTGTTGCGGTTTATCTTGGCCCCTGTAATTCTTTCGTACTGTGTGAGTGCCTCCGACACGACCTCAATGTCTCTGAAGCCCGACACGAAGATCGTGACATCATCGGCGAACGCGGATACCTTGGCAGCTGAGCCGCCAGGCAGAGCCATTCCGCGCAGGGCCGAATTTGCCTCCCCATGTCTCAGCTTGCGGTGAAGAGGCTCCAAAGCCAGGACATAAAGCAGGGGCGACAGCGGACAACCCTGACGAACCGATCGAGAGATAACAAAGGGTTTCGAGCGCTTTCCGTTGACTTGCACGACAGCCATGGGCTGTCGATACATTATGGAGATCCACTTGCAAAAGTCCGGTTTAAAACCGGCGGCCTCTAAGACAGATGCCAGGAAACGATGGTCGACCCTATCGAAAGCTTTGGACTGATCTAAGTTTATCAGCGCGGCTTCCGTGTCGTCATCTATTCCCCCCTCTAGGATCATGCGGATCAGGTGCAAGTTGTTCTGAATCGATCTCACCTTCACAGCGTAGTTCTGTTCCGGTTCAACCAACTCGTCGATAACAACCTGCAGCCGATTCGACAGGACCTTGGCCAAAATCTTCAACTCTGTGTTTAGCAGAGTTATGGGTCTGTAGTCGTCTAACTCTTCCCCTCCATGCCCGTCACCTTTCTTCAGCAATGTGATCACTCCCTTGGTCACCTGGCCTGGGATGGATCCCTGAGCAAACCAATGGTTGAACATATCCGTCAGAAGAGGCAGAAACATGGGCGACAGCCTCAAGTACAGTTCGTATGGCAGACCATCAAGTCCTGGCGATCTGTCACAGCTGACCTGCTTCAGCGCAGTAAAAACCTCCTGCTCCGTCACCCGGCCCTCGCAACCAGCCGCTCTAGCCGCCTCGAGGCGGGGAGAGTCGGCCAAATAGTCGCTAAACTCAAGGACCGGAAGATCGGGCTGCTGCGTAAAATTCTCCTCGAAATGTTCTCGAAACCCCTCGCAGATCTCCCGAGTCGATTCCAGGGTGCGTCCATTCGGATGTTTGATTTTTGCAATGTATTTGTCCGAGCCACGCCTAGAAACCTCACGGCGCACGTCTGCATCAGAATTGACTGCTTCGTTGCCTATCTTTCTAAGCCTAGCTCTAACTACTTGGCCTTCGTAACGCTCGCTAGTCTCGCGTAGAAGGTCCTGCTTAGCTAGTTCCTGACTAACCCTATCACCCTCCCCCGTAGCCTGGGCTAGTTTCTGCTCTAGCTTCTTCTTCGTCTTGGCCTTATCTAGTGCGAGGCGCTGGGCATACTTGATGGAGAAGCTTCTGATCTTGGCTTTGAGACCTAACCACCACTTACTCCCGGTAACCGCCCCCACTAGTGCCTTTTTAATCAATTCTCTTAACTGATCTTGGAAGTCTTGTATCTCCAGAAGGGAGGTGTTTAACTTCCAGTACCCCGCTAACTTAGGCCTATTTCCTAGCTTCAGCCGGGCCATAACTAATTTATGGTCCGTCTGGCCTAGCCAAGTGAACGTGGGACAAGATAAGAAGTCTACTTCGCCTCTCCTAACTAACATCCTGTCCAAATAAGTATTTGGATAGGAGGAAACACTATTGGTCCACGTCCACATCTCCCGCCCTGGATGCTCGAACCGAAACCTGTCGACCAGACCGCATCTAGCCATCAGATCAGCCAGGCTGGACTCGCACCTCTCCGATCCTCTAGCTCCGCCTCCTACCTTATCTATGTCGGGGTCTAAGATGGAATTCCAATCCCCCATTAGCACTACCCGCTTCCGACAATCTACAAACGCGTCAAGCTGACTGAAGAATGAGACCCTCTCACGAGCGGTGCTGGGCGCATGAACCGCAATCACCCGAAACACAGAATCTTTTACGGCAACATCGGCCACAACCAGCCTACCCACCGCATCTCTATGGACAACGTCGACCGTCGCCGACAGGGTACGTTTAACCAAAACGGCAACTCCCTTCCCCCGCGGGCTGCCATATGCTGAGAAAACCTCAAAGTCTCGGGCCAGCACCTGACAGTCCACAGAGGAAACGAAATGCGTCTCCTGAATCGCAGCCACATCCACTCCCAGGGACAAGAGGTCGTGCCGGAGGCGAGCCGCCCGGCCCGATGATCTCAAGCCCCTCGCATTCAGACTAGCCAAATTCAAAGCCATGGTACCTACCTTAAGGTGTGTTACACTCAGCTCCGAAGTCAGCCGGGGAAAGGACACCGACGTTGTGTGCAATGCTCAAGGTGGTCAGGTTTTTCATGTCCTGACCTTCTCTCACAATGCCGCCGACATCCAAAGGGTAAGTCAATTTAAGGGCCCTATAGAGTGACGGATGGACCAACACTGGGACCCTTCCCTTGCATTGTTTTGCGAGTTCCTCAAGGGAAGGGTCATTTTTCCTAATCAGTTCAATTCCCGGACCAGCCCCTTCAGCGGCTTCCAGCATTGTCCACACGTTGGTTTTGCAGGCCTCAGGAAGCCTGACGAAAGTTGTTAGCCGTGGGGCGTCCGGGAAATTAGAGGGGACATTAACGTCTTTTCCTCCTATCTGTTGGAAGTCCAGCAGAGGTTTTAAATTTTTTCTCTGCCGGTGTGGTAAGCCCATTGCCACAGACAGGGGGTCTACAAAACAAAGTTCCTCTCTCGTTTCGAGGGCGAGAGTCCCTGTTGGAGTGAGTCCGTAAGTGGGAGAATCTGAAGGGTCTCTCCCCCTCCCGGGTTCATTCTTTTCTTTCTGGGATGGCGGCTCAATTTGCATTGGTGTGGGGACGAGTGTCTGTGTGGTGTCTGGTGTTGGTGTTGGTGCGGTGTCTGGTGTTGGTGTGGTGTCTGGTGTTGGTGTTGGTGCGGTGTCTGGTGTTGGTGTGGTGTCTGGTGTTGGTGTTGGTGCGGTGTCTGGTGTTGGTGTTGGTGCAGTTTCTGGTGTTGGTGCAGTGTCTGGTGTTGGTGCGGTGTCTGATGTTGGTGTTGGTGTTAGTGCGGTGTCTAGTGTTGGTGCAGTATGTGGTATGGGGGTGGAAGTGGGTTGTGTTGTTGTTAGAGGTGGTGTATGCTCACAGGGAGTGGGGGCTGCCTTTTCTTCCCCTTTCCTTTTCTTTTTTATTCTTTTGAATGAACCGGGGAGTGGTGAGGTTGAGTTCCTCTCCCTCTCACTAGCAGATTCATCCTCAGAGGAGCAGTGTTTTCTTCGCTTGATCCCCGTCTCAATTGGTGTGGGGACCGTTGGTTGTTGCTGCTCCTCTAGTTGTTGTTTGTCCGGTTGGTGCTGTTGCTTTTCTGGTTGCTGCAGCCGTTTTTGTTGCTGCTGCTGCTGCTGTTCTGGCTGTTGCTGCTGCTGTTTTTGTTGTTGCCGCTGTTTTCGTGGCATTGATTGTGGCATTGGCCGCGGCAGCTGATGTTGTTGCTGCGGCTGGTTCAATGGCTGGTTTGGCTACTGCTGCTGCTGTGTCTGCTGCCATGGCTGTTGCTGCGGCTGTTGTGGAGGCTGCTGTTGTTGTTGCTGCCTCAGTTGTTGGGTTGGTTGTGGGACGGTGGCAGATGGGATTGTGGGCTTCCATTTCCGCCTCATTACCGTGATCCATTCCTCCCCTTTGGCCTCCTGCACAGTTTTGGGTTTCCTCGGTGCTGGGGTTGGTGCTCCGGTTGCAGGAGTTGTGACAGCCTGTTTGGACACTGGTGCTGTCTCAGAGGTTGGGACCGCCTTTAGTGTCACTTGAGTAGGAGTTGACCTTTGAGGGCAGCTCTTGGCCATGTGACCCTGTTTTTGGCAGAACCAGCAGTGCGGACGACGCCCCTCCACTACTACTGTCATAGTTGCCTCCTTTAATGTCAGCTGTGCTGGTATCGCCTGGAAGCCTTCTTTCTTTAGCCTCATGGCCACAGTGTAGCTGCCCAAGTGCATGCCGGTTTTCGACCGCACTGGGGTTATTTTTTCCACCTCGCCGAACTGTGTGAAGAAGGATCCCAGGATTTCTGCTGATATTTGCATAGGTACATTGAATACCTGCACCCGGGTCCTTGTCCTGCCCTGGTATTCGGGCTTTAGTTTTATTCTCCCATACTTAATTTCCTGAAGGGAGAGTCTCTCCGCATCTTCCTTGGTGGGTAGGAGGATGTCCCACATGGCGTAGCTCCTCTGGTACAGGTATAATACCGGGATGTTTAGCTTGTGTAGGAGCCCTGCCATGTCTTCCTTTTTCATCCCTAGGAGGCGGTTTTCCGGCATATCCGAGATGATGAGGGAGAGCACTCTGTCTTCGATTGCCTCCCAAGCGCCTGGCACTGGTTTAATTTCTGCCCCCTCTATGTATTGTCTGTACTTGGTCAAGTACAAGTCTCTATACTCTTGAGGGGACAGTTGCTTCTCTACAGTCTTCCCCCATGCCGACCCTCTTGTTGGTGTTGGATCTTTGGTGAGGTTGGACTGTTTTTGCTGTTCCTTGGCGGAAGGGTTGCTATTTTGAGGGGCATTTCCCTTTCCGCTTTCCTTTGGGACCGACTCTCCCTGCTCTATACTTCTTCCAGGAAATACTTCCCTTTTTGGGGAGTCGGCCTCCTGGGGAGCATTGTCCTCTTTATTGTCCTTGGGAGCTTTTGCCCCTTTTGTTTTGGGGAGGTCTAGGCTGTATGCCCCCTCGTTTTCTTGATTTGCTCCCCTTTTGGGGCAGTAGCCCTCCTGGGGAGCACTGTCTCTCTTATCGTCCTTTGGGGCTACTGACTCTTGATTTTTGTTGTCAGAGCGGGATGCCCTGTCCAACATATTTTTTTCTCCCCTTTGTGGGGAGTCGCCCTCTTGGGGAGCACTGTCTCCCTTATCGTCCTTTGGGGCTACTGCCTCTTGATTTTTGTTGTCGGAACGGGATGCCCCGTCCAACATTGTTTTTTCTCCCCTTTGTGGGGAGTCGCCCTCTTGGGGAGCTGCTGGTGAGTTTTCTCCCTTCTGGGGGGCGTCCTTCGGTTTAGTGTCCGGGCGGTATGCCCCGTTGCTTTATGCTTCCCCTGTTGGGGAGTCGTCCTCTTGGGGAGCAGTTTTTCTTGTGGTAGCCCCCTGGCTGGGGGTATCGGTATTGGTGGTCCCCGGGCTGGGGGTGTCCATTTTTGAAAAAAGCTCTCTCTTCCCTGTATAATTCACCAAAATGAGTGACGTGGAGTCGGCGTCCAAAGTGGGAGCCGACTTTGGCGCCAAAAAGAAGTGGCGCCAAAGGCGGCAAGAGGGGAGATAGAACTGAGAGAGGGAGTGGGAAGTTAGTTGAGGGAAGAGAGAAAGTGTTTCCGACCCTCCCTCGCGGGAAGGTCGTAAATTATCAGCTCGGATCCCTCCGTGAGGGGGGAGAGCAGAGAAAGACAGACCAAGTGGGGGTGCGGACAGAACGCTACCCAACAAGCTCGCCGGGCACGAGAATGTGTCGCCAGAACAACACTGCCTATCGCTGTGTATGTATCAGAGAACAGATACTACACTTTGAGATATTAAATCTTTTATTCATGTTAAAAAAATACAGAAAAAAAATCAACGATGAACAAAAAACTTAGGCACATGGCCAACTCAAAAGGGGGGATTTTGGGGGTCGTTGGTCATCCTTGTCACTCCAGAACTAAACAAAGTCAAAAGTTTCTCCCAGCTAGTATCTTCTTTCACCATAATACCGCATTCACCCTTTCATATTGGGGGACGTCCTAGTAACTCCCAATTTTTAAAACATTTTTTATTGACGTGTAAAAACAAAAAAGATAACAATAAAATGGTAACAATAATTCATTTGTGTCGAGGGAGGGGGAAGAAAAAACAAAAGGTGATTAGTAGGACCCTCCCAACCCCGTCTAGTTGATAGACTGCCCGTTCCACTAGGTTTGTAAAAGGAACCTCGCTTCTGCGGGTCAGTCTCTAGGTGGGGATGCCCTCTAGATGGGGGTGAATGGAGAAAAGAAAATTTTGTGGGTAAGGGATGGAGGTTAGTTTGTATTTCTTTTTCTCCAAGATGGGTAAAATTTAGAGGAAGGGGTGAAAACAAAAATTGCAGGTAACAGGGGATGGGGATCTTGGAGGCTTCCTAATCGGGGAGGGATGGAACACACACTCAGCTAGCTGAGAGACTACTTGTTTAATTTAACTTTACAGAACTGCGCGTTCCACACCTAGGCGGGGAACACGTATTCAAATTTGGCTCCTCTTCGTACACACAGACTTGCCACATGTATCCATCTTCTGTCAAATGCCGCGCGACACTTTGATCTTGTGACCCGGGCCCCGGAGGGCGCGCGGGCAAGTTGCCTTAGTCTGGGACGTAGTTTTTATTTATTTGCTTCCCCACTGAGCAAATTAGGCAGGAGGCCGTTTTTTAATGTGGAGATAGGGGGAAGGAGGAGGGAAAGAGGGGATCCAGCTCCCGAGAGGAGGGAAGTGGGAGCTGGATTAGAAACTGTTGATATGAAGGTTTGCCCCTTCAGTGACCAAGGTCAGATATGTGGGGTTACCCCCACATATGGTCTTTGAGAGTCATGCCCGGACCCCCGAGGGGGCCGAGTGGTCTGTGACGTAGTTATATTTATTTGCTTCCCCACGTAGCAAATTAGGCAGGAGGCCGTTTTTTAATGTGGAGATAGGGGGAGGGGAAGGGAAATGGGGATCCAGCTCCCGAGAGGAGGGAAGTGGGAGCTGGATTAGAAACTGTTGGTATGAAGGGTTGCCCTTTCAGTGACCAAGGTCAGATATGTGGGGTTACCCCCACATATGGTCTTTGAGAGTCATGCCCGGACCCCCAAGGGGGCCGAGTGGTCTGGGACGTAGTTAAACGTTTCATTAGTGTTGTATCGTAATCGTATTTTGAGAAAACGCTCTGTCGCTGGGCAGGTTAGGTTTATCGGTTAAGCTTTTGAGAGGTAATTCTTGATTCTTTCGTAATTTTTTTTACTGTACTGAATTAGTCTTTTTTCGGGGTTCTGCTGCTAAAGCATATGTTGTTTCTGAACTTCTTGTTGATGTAATACTTGTTTTGTTATTTTTTGATAATTCATGTTTCTCTTGGTACACTCTTTCTTCCATTTTTTTCTATCTGTCCTCAGCTCAGTGTCGACGCTCATTCTGCATTTGTAAAATCTGAACAAGTATCTCTTAAAAGTTGTTTATCTATCGTCTTTATTTTTTCAAATGTTACGTTTACTTACGTAAAAAAAATAAATACGCCGAAATACTCAGTAATTACAGTGTAATGTGCTATGTTTTAAGAACATGTATTTTTTCTCTGAAATAAAATCATAAGTTGAGCAAAACGACCTTACTGTGTTTTTAATTCAGTTTACTTTTAAGGGAACACTATTTGCGTACAGACTTTATGCACTTTTTTCTGTCTCCAACAAAAACAGCTTTTTCGCGTTTGTTCCAAAAAGCTGAAATAAAATTGGTCTTTCCGTAATCCGACAAATTTAGTGTTCAATTATTGGTACATTTTCCTTCTCTTTCCTTTAGTTTAAAAACTGTTGTATCCTTCAATCTTACGCCCCGAACTCTCTTTTGAAAGAAACTTTGCTCTTCTCTCACCGGTTTTCTGTCTTGAGCAACAGTCCAGCCGCCTCGCCGTTTTAGTTTGGTCTTCTGTCCCTCTGAAGTCTTGGGAATTCTCGTGGTTAGTCTCACATTTTTCCCATTAACCAACCACGCGCACTGCTTCTCCTTTTTCTTCTCCCAGCTCGCTCATATCGACAGCCGACAGAGCAGACCTTCTGTCTTTAAGGTGAGTGCATTAGAAGAAGTATTGCTACATAGTTGAAACAATCATTGATAATCTTTTTCTAATTTCAGGTATCGTGCGTTTTTTTTTCATTTTGTTTATTCAAATATATGGCGCTAAAAATTATCGTAACACTTGGGTATTTTGAATTGTAGTTTCACAAATCTTCGTTCTTTAAGCTGTTGAGCATGCACACTTTCTGCATAGTGTATAATTGCGTAGCCTTAAAGATAAACAATTATTGCATATGCAAATGCATATATATATATATATATATATATACATGAAAATTCGCAGGTTTTTTGAAGATGCTATAGTAAAAATCTTTACAATTTATACAAAATCTATATATTCAAACCAATAACAGATGCCCAAATTTGCCCCCATTTGTACTTTAGTTTCTTTAGGATAAATTTTGCTTAGGCATGTTTTTTTGGCTGTCTTTCGTGTGCCCTTGCCAGACCAGTATATATATATATATATATATATATATATATATATATATATATATATATATACATATATATATATACATATATATATATATATATATATATATATATATATACATATATATATATATATATATAATAAAATAAAATTGGATTATTATCGACCATCTTCTTCCAATTACGGGATTTTTGGATTTTACTTGTGTAAATTGAAATTCAATTAACTTTCTTGAAGTTATATATTTGGATTTTACCGTCACTGGATTATTTATCTTCCACCAGACTATCCATTCATGTGTAATCCCCTTTTTCTTCAACATATTCACTCTGCTTCACTTTTTTGTTTTCAAGTAAGATCTTTGACTTACTTGTTGTTTCATCAAATATTTTTGCATGCTAAATCCGATCCCGCATTTTGCTAATTCCCACCCTCTGATGAGAAGGAGAGTATTTCTTCGAAACTCCGCGGATTAAGGAATATCCACTTATCTAGGGTTTCTTTTTCAGATATAATATGTTTTTAACTCATTTAAAAGTGTTTGTTAACATGTTTTATTAACTGTTTGCTCGTATATATATATATATATATATATATATATATATATATATATATATATATATATATATATATAGTGTGTGTGTGGAACGATTAATTTCTCGCCCTACAAACAACACTGATGTTTATTTCGAGTGGTTGACTTTAGCCTCAATCATCGGCCTCATACGGGTCTAGAACTGGGAGTATGCCTTTTTCACAAGTGTCGGCAAGAGTTCAGCATATACTCGGCGGTTGGCGACGATCAGACTGGCTTTGGTGTTGTGGGAGGTCATGTTGATAATTTTCTCGACGTATGACTCAACAAAATAGTCCAGCGGGTTCAGGTCAGGGGAGCAGGGAGCAATGAAAGAGGAGTGCAAAGTCTTAGCACTTCTTTTGAAGACAATCCCGGTTCTCTTTGGACTTGTGGGCGAATCGCCGAGTCCCGCTGCCAGACCCGAGGTCTGCTAGCGGCCATTTGATTGCCCCAATGATTACTACACCCTTCAGTACATCCGGGTACACTTTGGTTTGAATTTCGAGCTGATATCCAAGATGTCAGGTGGCAGGATATGGCACTTGCTCGAAACATACTAAAGGCCATGACTGTGGCCCCAAGCGTTGAACATATTGAAGAATACCCTCCGTCGTAACAACTACCCCGATAGCATACTATCCACCAGACGTGTTAATAGTATAAGAGAGGAGAATGAAACCCAAAAAATTCCAACGGTCTGCCTACCATACATACGAGGCATCTCCGAAAAGATTCAGAGAATATGTGCCCCGACGGTATTCAAGAGCGAGTCAACACTCAGACGACACCTGATACGAGTGAAGGCCCGCATGGATGGAAACATGACCAAGAACTGTATATACTCCATTCCATGCAGTTGCGGAAAGGTTTACAAGGGTGAAACATGCCGCCCCCTTAAAGTAAAGGGTGAAGAACACCGAAAAGCGGTAAGTAAAGGGGAGACGGAAAAATCGGGTATAGCCAACCATGTCTGGATGTAGAATGGGGACCATCGCCCCCTATGAAATGAAGTAAAAATAATAAACAGAGAGACCCACTGGAAAGTGAGAAAACTTAAAGAAACAGCTCACATGCTCGGACATAACAACCTACTGAGCAGACCAAGCACAGAGCTGAATGCAATTTGGACACCTCTGATAGAGAGAGAAAACCTTGAATAACAACATAGGTTTAACATTAACAAAAACCAACAAAGAATTGTCCTAGTCACATATGGCCGAGTGGTCCTAGACGTTGTAGCAAAGTTTACAGTTACCCAAAGGTACTGAGTTCAATCCTGAACGAAGACAGTGAAAAAGTAACATTCAAAACAGAGAATCAGCAACTATGCCCCAAAGCCTCGCTGGAGTCCAAAACGGTATCCTCGTAATAATAATAAAGGGTTGGGTTCGAGACTCCTAACAAACAGTTCCCCAGTTCGATACAAAACAACCGACGAAGGCCGTAGGGCAAAACGGCCGAAACGTTGTTACAATAACAACCAAGATGTCCGACAAGCTCAATCAATATATATATATATATATATATATATATATATATATATATATATATATATATATATATATATATATATATATATATATGTAACTCTTGGTTCGTTCGCAATTAATAGTCTAAAAAACCACTGGACAGATGGCTTCCACGTTTTGGTATAATATGTTTACTATATCTATGTGTGTTTTTATATATTTCTTTTTAATTATAATTATTACCGCTTCCTGTCACGTGAACAGTGTTTCAAATTTAGCGGTTTTCCTGCTAGATCTGGAGATTTCGTTTGCAATCTAGCGGGGAATACTTTCCAAGCTTATGACTACTCGAAAAATGTAATTCAAGCCCTAATTATTTTGCAATTAAAGGGGCAAGGACCAAGGTTTCATAAAAAAAGAAAAAAACAAACAACGTGGTTTTAAAAAAAAAACTTCGAACTTTACAGGTAAATTTCTAAAAAACACTACTTTTTTGTTTTAAATTTGAATATATTATTTATTGACCTTTTATCTTCAATTTGTGATATATAAAACTTTGGTGTGTCAATTAATTATTTACTTTTTAATAGACACTTGAAAATGGGGGGGGTGAATTAAAAAAAACGTTTGTCTAAAATATTAGATTCGGTTTATTGGAAAGAGCATAACATTTCACATTGATCCTGAAAATATCGTAAAAATAGAATCAATAGTTTTAAAGTTTAAAAATTGAAAAATATTGAGTTCCTAAAATTCATTAGTGTTTTTTTTTTAAATATTTCTATTACTTTTAAAACAACTTTAATAGTTTATTTTGGAAGTATAATCCATAAAGAAAATAAACAAACCCACTTTTAAAAGAGAAATTACGAGTTTTTTTTTAATATTTTATTCGCAGTTTCGTGATAAGGGTGTTAAAAATTCATACGAAAATTATGATACATTCTGATAGATTGGAGTGTTTATTCGTTGTAAACGTACCCGACAACCTATAAATGTCGACATTTCCAATGTGATTGGTCAGCTGGATTATGTACAAAATAACAAAAAGATATACCAAACTGACTTTTTCGTTTAAAAATGGAAGTATTTCCCTTTCGCTATTAATTTTTTTTTTTTATATTTTGTGTTTTATATCCATAATGTACAATTGTTGAATGTTACTGTTTTGATTATATTCGTTGAGGGGGACAGTTAAAAAATTAAGACATATTAAAACGGAGCGAAATTTAAGTTTCAGTTTCATTTTTACAACAACCGTAAAACAGCGCATACTCAGAAAGTTTTAACGTAATTTATAAGCATAATGTTGAAACACTAAATCAACATATTATTTTTTTTCTGCATAATTAATGATGGAAGTATTTTCTGTTTATTTTCTGAACATCTGTTCAAAAAATAATTTGTGCATTCTCTTGAAAAAAAAGAATCACATTTTCTCTACAATCACATAACTATTTACAGTGTTCATTTAAATCATTCATCTGTTCTTTTTATAATAAACATTCCGTTTTCAAAGAGAAACGTTTACTGCCAAATTTCTTTTAAAAAAAGTACCAGTTTTCCTGAAAAAAAAAACTTTCACCTAACAAATTATAGTAAAAAATTGATCTTTTTTGGGGGAAAAAATAACAACTTTTATTGATTAAAAAAATTGCAAAAAATAATAAAAGTAAATAAACGAACAAAATGCAATTTTTCTTGATGAATGTATTCTATTTTAACAAACTGAGCAACAGTAACGCGTGGCTGGGTACAGCTAGTATATATATATATATATATATATATATATATATATATATATATATATATATAAATGCTAGTGAACATGGGACAGTAGGTCACAGGCACTGCAATTTTGTTTCTAGATTTATTTCATTAAAAAAATCATAAGATGCAAAATATCAGTCAATTCATTTTTCTTGTAAAAATAAAAATAAAAATTCTACATCGATATTATTCCTTCTATCAATAATATCGATGCGATATACATACTGTATTATAAAGTATGACGAGGTTCATTGCTAATCAAACAGTGTTACATTCGATGTATTCACGAGCGCAGTCTGTTTCAATTAGTAAAATAATCTGCCATATATTGGTAGAGCGGATGCCATGTCTGCGGCACCTCCACTACGCAAAACACAACGTGTATGCAATGTTAAAAGAACTCCTACTGTCACAATTAACTAACAATTCTACTCAAATACAGTACTCCTCCCGCACTACCCCCTCTCCCCTACCGGTATGTTTGTTGCATGATCAAAAATCGGGGACGTGTACCGCTTATCGATTGTCAACTTGGATCGATAAGGCACATGCTTTGTTGACCTGTTTTGAGACTGGATCAAAGCAGAATCTTATATCTATCGATCGGTAAGGATCGATTACTGAATCCATCATATGCTTCATGTGTAGTTATATTTGCTATGCGCTTTTCTTCTCTTTTCTTCTAATTTTTCTTCTTCATCATGTGAATGCATTCAAATCGAGCTACAAATAATGCACCAACACACATATCAGGACACATGCACTCACATAGGTCCCGTTATATATATATATATATATATATATATATATATATATATATATATATATATATATAAATCCGCGACTATCCACTTATCAGGTGTTTCCTTTTAAGATTAAATATTTTTAACTATTTTTAATTGTTTTTAACATGTTTTATTGACTGTTTTTCTTATATATATATATATATATATATATATATATATATATATATATATATATATATATATATATATATATATATATATATATATACATACCCAGGAGCAAAACAAAATGGGGCGAGAGTTAAAGAGGGGAAAATCGATTTTTCAATATTTTTCCATTAATTTTTGTTAATTTTAACTGAACATTTTTATTTTGACGGTCACTATTATCATATCATATAATAATAAGTGGAAAAATGAATCCTAAAAATGGTAAGACCGCATCTTGGCGACAATATAAAAAAATCCGAATTGTAGCATTAAGGCAGTCCAAAATGACTTATAAGCAGATTTTTTGATACTTTAAGAAAAGAAAATGTGAAAACATCTCTTTCTGTAGTGAACCGAATTGGTTAAAATTTCGAAGCCGAACGCTTGGTAAAAGGGAAATCTGGATCTGGTTGCCCTAGAGCATCCAATTTGCAGGATGACCACAGGCTTAAATTAACTTTTTTGAAGGATCGAAAGAAAACTTATGTTAACCATAGCAAAGAAATTCAAAACAGGGGCTGGAAATTTTCAATATCTAGACGAATGAAAGTAATGGGATGTTCCTCTAAAAGGCGTGCAAAGACACCATTTTTATCTAAGAAGAACATCGATAACAGAAAGAGATTTTCTCATGTCATGGCAAGAAAGATACAGACTTGTCCAGGAATGTTTTCTGGTTAGATGTATCAAGATTTTGTCCTGTTAGTGATACTCCTGAGGCTCCTGAACGGTTCAATTGAAAAACTGGGGAAATATTTTCGCCAAGTTGCATAAAAACGAGAGTTAAACACGGAAATGGAGGGATAATGGTATGTGAAACTTTTACTGCAGCAGGATTTGGGGAACTTATTAGACGTGAGAAGTCAATCAATGCAAAGGAATACATTTGAATATTAGAAACAGGACTGGGACCAAGTATGCAGAAGCTGGGAATATCCCAGAATATTATTTTTCAACATGATAATGCCCCTGCGCACACTGCTAAATTCACAAAAAATGGTTTTCTGATAATTCAGTTGATGTGATATTTTGGCCAGGTCAAAGCCCCGATTTAAATCCAATCGAGAATACTTGGTCCATAATATCTCATGCATAGACCGGGAGAAATTGCTCGAACAAAGACAAACTGTGCAAAACGAATTGAATAACATCTGCTCTTCACAGTGTTCCACTTTGGTTGAGAGTATATCTAAAAGGATTAATCTTTTAAGGAAATCAAAAGGGAATGCGATTCCATACTAAGCATTTATTAAAGTAAATGTGTTGTTCTGTGTATTTAAGTTTTCTTGTTCACTTGTTCTTTGTTCAATATAGCTTTTAGTGCAATAAAATGTATAAATTTAGTTTGGCCCATCTTTTTTTCTTTTTTTTTGCTCACGAGTGTATATATATATATATATATATATATATATATATATACATATGATGAGTTGTGATACAACGAGACATATGTCGATGACTACAAATATATTTAAGCCCCCCAATCATGTAGAGCACTGTCGTAAATATACTTACCCGCTGCTTAATTAGCTCAGAAATGCGAGGCTCGCTGTTTATTTATAAGTAAGCAGTTTGAGCACTATAACAGGGGTGGACAAATGTTTGTTTGAAATCGACATTTGGCGAGATTATTTTCCGGCACCGCTCCCGTGGGTGGATCGGTAGAACTGCTTACTATAAACGCAATGGTTCTGACCTCATATTCGGCTTGAGTTGTGATACAACGAAACAGGATTGTATGCCGATGATTATATATATATATATATATATATATATATATATATATATATATATATATATATATATATATATGAACTTTGTTGCCATATCTTAGAATACATTTACTTTGGGAATTAAAAGTGTTCTAAAAACAGAAAATACTAAGGAAATTATTTTATTAAATAGTAAAAAAAAAAAAAAAATCTGAGAAGTCAGTACTGACGCACCATTATCAAAGTAGTCTGTTGCTTTCATTGATTTTTTTTTTTCGTTTTTTTTCTTTTCTTCTAGATTTTAAAGTCCATGGATATTATATCCGCGTGAAATGAACAAAAGCGTGTTCGTATTGACGATTGTAGTCGGTCTGTGCTGATGTGCACATTACGGTAATATTTTTTAATAGGAGGCTTGCTGTCACATTTTATAAGCCATTTCTTAGGTAAATTAAAATATATGAAGACTATAAATGCCAGAAAACATTTTTTAATGATTAAATTATTTTTCTGGGACTTTCCGTGTTGGAACCAGCCCTTATGAAAGAAGATAACTGAAAAGAAAAGAAAAAAATAGAAAAATATTTCAATCAGTCAATGATACAAATTTATTTCAATTGGGCACATAATGTCTTGCCTTTCCATTTATTCTCTTTTTTATATAATTAGAATTATTTGGATTTTGTTTTCAATTTTATATTTTAGCAAAGTCTATTTTCAAATAAAATGCCTTAAAGAACATGCAAAATACTTAGTATCATTTTAGTCAACGCACAGGTCGTGTATAGAAGACCATATAACATAAGCCCTAAAAATGGATAATTTAGTATTCAAGAAATTACGAAAGATCATAAACGACAGCATAGTAAATAATGGGCAATCAACAGTTCCCCCACTAACCAACAATCACGAGGTTGTTTGCTCAGCAACGGACAAAGCTAATATGCTTGCCAGCCGGTTTGCCTCGAGCTCCACGCTGGACCTTTCCAACCACCCCCTGCCTGACTTTACTTTGTGGTCAGACGCCACGCTAGACGATCTAAAAATCACCTCTGCTTAGGTACATGTTATCATAAAAAATCTTGACACTTCAAAAGCATGTGGACCTGATCTCATCCCAGCTGTGCTATTAAAAAAGTGCTCAGTCGAAGTAGCTCCAGTTCTCTCCAAACTCTACAACAAATGCCTTAATGCATCCTGCTTTCCGGGCTGTTGGAAAACCGCTTCTGTGGTACCAATATTCAAGAATTCTGGCGAAAGAACTGACCAATCAAATTATCGCCCCATTAGCCTCCTCCCACTTGTCGCCAAAATATTTGAGACCATAATTAACCATGCTCAAGTCCGGCACCTTACAGATGCTAAACCTCTGACTGACAAACAATATGGATTTATACAAGCCCGTTCCACAGCAGACATCCTGACTGTAATCTCTGAACGTATATACCATTCACTGGACAAAGCGGGGGAGGGCAGAGCCGTAGCTCTAGACAGGGTATGGCACAAGGGTCTCCTCAGGAAAATTAAATCATACGGCATCACTGGTAGAATACTTATCATAATAAAATCCTTCGTAGATAAGAGAAAAATTCAGGTTGTCCTCGACGGTCGAACATCCAAACAGTGTGATATAAAAGCGGGAGTGCCTCAGAGGTCTATTCTTAGACCTCTATTGTTCCTGATATTTATTAATGACCTCCCCGACAAAACTGCCTCTGAGATGTGTATATATGCTGATGACACCACACTCCATAACAGGCATGGCAGGAAAACAAATGAACACATATCTAAAGAAATAGCAAAAACACTAGAGGATGACCTCCAATCTGTAGTGGAATGGGGACATAAATGGATGGTCACATTCAATACTGCCAAGACTAAACTGGTTTCCTTCAATAACTACAAGAAACCTTCTCTGCCACCAATAGCAATGGCCAGTGACTCCCTGTCTGAGAGTGCATCTTTCAAACTCCTTGGCCTAACGTTCACAGGAAGCATGAGCTGCAACAATTATATTGAAAACATTGCCAAGGCCGCTGCAAGAAAGGTAGACTCTCTCTACCGTGCTAGAAAACTACTGACACCTGAAAGCATCCTGTATCTCTATAAGGCCACCATTCGCCCATGTATAGAGTATTGTTGGCACATCTGGGCTGGTGCGTCTACTACTAGTCTCTCGCTCCTAGACAAGGTTCAAAAAAGAGTCGCCAATCTGATAGGCCCTGAACTGGCATTTAAGATTCAGCCTCTGTCCCATCGACGAAACGTTGCGTCCCTCTGCTTGTTCTACAAGTATTTCAATGGTGAATTATCTGACGAACTGCAAGCACTTGTGCCCCCACGACGCAGACACCCTCGACAAACCCGACAGGCAGCTAAATCCCATCCCCACACAGTAGAGATCCCTAGATATAAAAGATTTTCTACTCCAGTAGTTTCTTCTCCAGAACCGCTAGACTCTGGAATTCGATTCCAAGATCCTGCTTCCCTAACTGTACTGACATGCAGAAGTTCAAGTGCAACGTGAACCGACATCTTGCTGCCCAAATCCCTACATAGTGCCCCAGTAGTTGCTGACCCTGATAGTAGCCCCCTACACAAAAGTGGCAATGTGCCTTGTTTGGGGTGAAAATGTAATTAAAAAAAATACAGTTTTACTTAAAAGCGAAAGCAACAGAAAACGATTGAAGCACTTGGGAGAGATGAGACTAACGAGGTGTTTCTTTTCAGGGGATCAAGCCTATAGTGTTGTGTAGAGCAACGATGTCATTCAAATTACATATTCATAAGGTCAAAGGTCAAACAAAACTGCGAATTGTATGAGTATGCTTCTGATACTAGAACACAGGAGGTAGAAACGCGTGTAACTCGAACCAGAATTTTCACTCAATAAATAAGATTAGTATATGGCTTTGGCCGCCTCAATCGTAAAACTATATCGCGACATGAGCTTTATTCCCGTGTAAAAAGCTAGAGTGGTCGACGGATTCGACTGATGTTGAAGACCAAAATGAACGAGTAAACTAAATCCCTGTCAGTGAAATAGTATACATTTACACTTTTCAAACTTTTCGAATGACATGTGCCGGAAAAAATAATTAATGCCTCGGGCAAAGACGCGTATCGTGATTAACAAATTTCTATCTACGACCCATAATTGAGTTAGTCCAGTTTTTTATATACATATAGCATACTGTATTTATTTATCTCTTTCGTAAGATGTTCAACAGAGTTAGATTAGATATTGGAAAGCCAGCCAAACTTTTGAGATACACTCTGGCCAACAAAAATACCTGATCAGCCACATCGGCATAATTTAGTTGGATCGTTACTGGAAATTATCAATAAGTATACCCTTTCTCAAAGAAAGGAGCTAAAATTTGGAAAGTTGCACCTCTTTTCACTGGACATAACTATTCAATTATTCAACAACAACACAAACACCCTCAGACTGATTGTCGCCGCCGTATCTTATACAATAGTTAAATGCCTATTATGGGAATTATTAGCTTAGAACCTACGTATTTCATTTTAGATCGACATTAAATGTAAAAGATATCATTCAAACTATAAAATATCCCATAATTAACCAGTGACTGAGACGATATCCCAACAGAAAAGTTATTCATTCAACGATGTGACCAGCAGGTAAATCATTTCTCCATCGCAGAGACTTAACTGCTTCAAAAGTAACAATTGAGAAAGAGAGAGAGAGAGAGAGAAAGAGAGAGAGAGAGAGAGAGAGAGAGAGAGAGAAAGAAACAGAGACAGAGAAAGAGTCAGAGATAAAGAGTGAAAAAGTGAGTGAACGGAAGGTACAGATTGATAATCGAAAGATCACGTCTGCGAAGCACGTTCGTTTCCTTGAATAAATCAGTGTGCCGTCTGGACGGAACGTGACGTTTTGCCGCCATAAACGCAATGCTACGATTTAAACATCCAAGGAGGGTGAAACGAAAAATAAAACTGGTAATAAAATGAAGAGGAAAGGTCAAACGATGTTGTTCGGCTTATAAAATCTTTTTATAACAATGTAAATTCGCCGTTGAAGATATGTCTGCGAGTCATCTGATTTGTCACACTTAAATTGAGATAACATTTTTATTGATGTGTAATGCTTGTGTTCAAAATAGTATTCCAAGATAAATTCCTTCGTTGAGCTCCTTTATATTTTGTCAGGGGCCACATGCGAGATTCAGTAATGCTGATTTACAAAAAAAAAGGACGAAAAACCATCATTGTTTAATTTATTTGACGTTATATTACGACACTATCGTTTTTACAGAGATTTCCCGTTTATGTTGAGCTAAGCACGATTACCAACAAGCGCTCAGGACATCCACACTACCCAGAGTCAAAATCTGATTTCACGTTTTCAATTATCCCGCTAGTATAAATATGTATTGTTGTAAGTAAATGAAGAAGTAAAACAAAACCTCTTTCCAATGCTTTATTGAATGAAATTCACAGCTACTAAAGCAAGAGGGAAAGAACTCAGTATTTTAAAGAAAAAGGAGCACGTGAAAAAACACATGGCAAGAAACTGAATTTTGCATATTTTCTTCTTAATTAGTAAGAACAAAACAATTTAAATGAAAATATAACACTCTTCCCCACTTGTAAAAGAGATTGTAAATAGTTTTATTTTTTATTTTTTTATAACTCCAGTCGCTGGACTGGTCTGAAAATTCTGTTAGATCGGTTGGAGGTAGTTCGCTAATCGAAGGACCGGTAGTCCTCTGGGAAGCTTGGTTCTCAGGGTTCTGACTATTATAAACAAATTCATTTTCTGTATTAGGCGTAGTACTAACACGACTTGTTTCGATCAACTGAGTCGGGTCTGCATTTGCAATGTCGAGTTAAATATTTTTAGAAGGATTTTGAGGTCTATCAGAACATGGAAAGTGAGAGAGATGTCCCAGCACTACTGAACCTTCCCGGCCATCATTATGTCCTATTCTTGCATGTGTAGGTTAGCTTCGAGGGGTTCCACTACCTCGACAATCGGGTAATATTTGTTCCTGTTATCAAACCGTTTTAATAATACTTCCCCAGGGTCACAGAGCCAAACAGGTAAAGCAGTAACAGTAGAAGAGCGTCTTTCAAAGTTGAACATGCGTTCGTAAGGAGTTGCATTTGTAGTAGTGCACAGCAGGGAGTGAATAGCATTTAAAACATCCTGTAGAACATCCTGCCAGCGCTAAGGGGTAATCGTCTTGATTCCAGAACTAATAGAGTGTTCCAAATAATGCCGTTGTAGCGCTCGCATTGACTTGGGTTGTATGCAGTAGTGTTGCTGCATTCAATTTCAAGTCGCGTCAATTTTTTTTTTTGTAATTCTTCCGACATAAACGAAGTTCCTCGATCGGAATGGATAAACGAGGGGAGTCATAATATGGATGAAATATGTATTAGGCACTGGATTGCGGTTTGCGAAAAACAATCGCGACAAGGGAAAGCAAAAGGAAATCGACTGTATCCATCGACGACAGTAATTATGTAACGATATCCTTCGAAGATACCGGACAGGTCCGTTGTAGGTTATGGAGACTCGCTGAAAGGGAGCAGTAGAACGGACCAGTGTATTATTAGTAAAATCAAAGAATTGCGGTTTTATTTTGGCACAATACACGCCGGACTCCATCAATTGAATATGGAATATATCGTGACCTTAAAAAATGCCATAAGTGCTGTACTTCAGGATATATTAATGAATTGTGCAGTAATTTTAGTTCCTCCAATGGAGAAGCAGCAGTACCACATACTCTCGGCGACAATGTTTTCACTTCCGGGACGGTGTTTTATGTCGTATGACAACGGGAGAAGTACCATTGTCCACCGTATAATTTAATCATTTTTAATTTTTCCTCGGTTAGCAGGTTTAAACTTAAAAGATACGGCTTCCTGGTCTGTTACAATAGTAAAGTGCTTCCTTGTAAGGAGATCCCTCTATTTTCGGACGTACTGACTATGGCATAAGCCTTTTTCTCGACTATGTGAAGTCGTATTTCAGATAGGTTTAGCGATCGAGAAAAGAACGTTACATGCCCCTAAGCCTGTTAGAGCGTGCCTCCGATACCCTTTTCTGAGGCATCGGTTTCAATAGTAAATGGTAATTAATCATCAATAACTTTTACGGACTATTCGGCAACGTCTTTCTTTAGTTTTTCAAACGAATTGATAACTATAGGAGGCATGGAGAATTGTTTATTTTCGACCAAGTGGACGAATTTTGTATGAATACTTAGGTATCCATTTCGCGTTTTACGAAAACATTCCAAGACACATATTTAACGAATCTGAATTGGAAGGAGGAGGCATTTGTAAAAGAGGTTTCAACCGCCCAGGATCTGGTTGCATAGTCCCGTTACAAATTTGGTACCCAAGCAAATGAATGGCATGAAGTGAAAACTTTGATTTTTCTCGGTTTATTTAAAGGTTAAATGTTGAGGCAGCCTTTAAAAGCATTCCAAATTAACATCATGTTCCACCTGAGTTTTACCGCAAATTGCAATATCATCTATATATGAAAATGAAAAAGTTTCAGATAATTTGTTGTCAGAAATGAACCAATTCATAAACCGTTGATAAGCAGAAATCCCATTAGTTACACCCATGGGTATTTGTTTGAATTTGTACAAATGATTTCCAGCATGAAAGGCCGCGTAGAGTCGATCTTCGGGACAAATTTCGATCTGGTAGTATGCTTTGGATAAGTCACTTGTACTAAATATACGATATTGGGTTATTTGGTTCACGAGATCCTAAATCCGAGGCAAAGGGTATCACATCAAGTAAGGTGAAACGATTAATAGTTTGGGAGAAATCAACTACTAATCATTTCTTTTTATTAAGCGACGAAGTAACATCAATCTGACATGCCATGGTGAATAACTTGTTTCAATTACATCATCCTCAAGCAGTTGTAGAAGTTCCTTTTCAATGAATCGAGCATCCTCCACACGGCAATTTCGGGATTTAGTAGCAATAGATTTGCAATTAGGGGTTAAGTTTCGAAACAATTTTTACAGGGGCACAACAAATCTTCGTTGGGGCGCAGATTTTTAGAATATCCTGAGGTTCACCAAAAGAAATAGTGATACCCTTATGTAGTTTCAAAAAAGGCACTCCGAGTATAATATCCATACAGGAATCAGGAAGCACTGTAAAGTCTATTTCTTTATACTCGCAACTATTGAAGGAAATGTTCTCAGTGCAATATTCCGATAGTTTGAGGGAAATGGCGGACGATGCCATAGAAATTACCGAATTACGTTTTGAAATAGAGCGCTTCATTGTTTTAACAATAAGAGCACTGATAAAGTTATAAAGGTGTCTATGAGAGCAGTTTTTTTTTCTTTTAATTCAATAATTTTAGTAATGGGAGTGCACCTATCACCACCTTTAGCAAGGGCTACGATGATAGCAGAAGTAGAACGTGAAGGTGTCGGCATAGTAGAATGGCAAACTTTGGAGAAATGACCGAGTTTACCACAGTTTCGACATACCTTATTTCGGGCAGGACAATGACGGCGATCATCCTTAAAGTGACGCCTCCCTCCACAGTTGTAATACTTGCCATGAGCAGGAAGGGTAGCAGAAAATTGTAGAGAGTCACACTCAGTACGAGAACCAATAGAATCAGAACTTTTAGCAATAGTGGCCTCCTTGGCAGGATCAGTAGACACATTGTTACTTCTAGTAGTAGTAGTAGTAGTAGTAATAGTAGTAGTAGTAGTAGTAGTAGTAGTAGTAGCGGCTGCTCCAATTGGGGAAGCGTATTATTCTGCGAATTATTCAGCAGATTGAGTAGCCTCTTTGAGAGTTAACGCATCAGTTTCAAGTAGTCTAGCACGTATTGCTGAGGACCTGGACCACGTATAAACGCATCACGGACGGATTCATCCCGGTAAGTAGTAGCAGTAACGTCTTTAAAGTAACAGTCAGCAACAAGTCGATTGAAGACCTGAAGATATTGGTCGACAGACTCGTTTTTTTGTTGCAGACGTGTGGAAAGCAGATGTCTAGCATGTATAACGCTTGGAGACTTGTAAACACCTTTCAGTTATTAGACAGCGTGTTCAAATCCTGCACAACCCTCGATAACGTCAGCAACGAAGAAATAACTTACAGCTTATCCGGGTTTAACGAAGCAATAGTTGATAAATAGTAATTAAAGCTACGGTACCACAATCTCCAAAGCTTTCTCGCCTGAGGGTCTGCGGAGGATACGTCAAATTTGTCAAACGAATGATCTTCTCATTGAGGGAAATACAATTTTGTTCAATAAATTGTAGCGTTGTAAGCAAATGAAGACGTAAAACAAAACCTCTTTCAAAGTTTAATTTAATTTATGTATTTCTGTTGTATTAAATGCTAGCTTTAATTTTTTTTTTTTTTTTTTTTTTTTTTTTTTTTCTCGTCCATAAATGTTTATCTACCAAGTTGATCTTAAATATTGTATAATCAATCCATTATATTATCATTTTCAGTCCCCCACCCCTAATTTCTGGCTCCCATCTTATCTCGCAATTACTTATAATCGTCACCAACTAACTTCGGAAGAACCCCCCCCCCCATCCGATTTTGTTTTATATCATAAGTTGCTTAAAACGTGATTAGTTAAAGTTCAGAATAAAATCACGCTTTCTCTTAACGGTTAATTTAAAAAAAAAAATCTTCTGAACGCTATTAAAAGTTAAATTCTTCACTAGTTTGGAGACGGAATGCGTTGTTGTGATAAGTGATTTTCTCTATTAATTCGCACTTTTTATTTTAAGATTCAAATATTAATAACTACATTTTATTTCAGTATTTAATTTATGTATTTCTGTTGTATTAAATGCTAGCTTTAATTTTTTTTTTTTTTTTTTTTTTCTCGTCCATAAATGTTTATTTATCTACCGAGTTGATTGCAAAAATAGATTACCTAATTGTACTCATTTTTAGTTCGTGGGAGGGGAATCTATCACCATACTTTCCCTTAAACAGGTCCGTTGGACTTTTATTAAGTACAATACTTAATAGTTATTTTTTTATTTTATTTTATTTTTTTTTTTTTTTTTTTTTTTTTTTTTTTTTTTTTTTTTTTTAATGGAGAGTAGAAAACGCATTGTGGATGCGTTATCGGCAGCTCCTGTTACTCTCGCTTCTTCTTATTTGTCCCTCAGTCCTCATTTTTAAATGAGTGATTTTTCTGACAAAGGGAGAAGAAAAAGCTGTTTTCTAGGTTGGCAGTATTTTTGCGCGAACAGTTGGCAGAGTTGGTGGAAATTTTCTGTTTCTATGTCTATCCTTGTAGCCATGTCACTAGTAAGGGTGCTGGAGGTAAACGTTTTGTCTGGGCTGATGTTATCCGCCTGATAGTCAGGGACCCGAACCTTGGATTAACCACTAAGGAGGCTGTCCTATCAGCAGGTGCAAAGTACTGGGGCTGCTGTATTGCCATTTGGTGAATGGAATCTGGACCATGCAGTAGCTTCTGGTGGGGCCTCTCGATGCCATACTAGTGGGTAATTGTTACGGCTTTACCTTATCATGTGGTACAAAAAAAAAAAAAATTCTTCGTTTCTTTTTCTCTCTTAGTTTTCCCTCTCTGTCCTGCTCTAAGTAAATCTGTCGACCTAGTCCACAAATTCCAAAATTTCATCATGACAAGTTTCAAGAAAAAATACACGATTAAACCCGGTTCTCCAACTTCCAACGTAGACCCCTACTACCATGTCTCCTTCTCCAACATCAGGGGTCTACGTTCTAACCTTCCAGAGGTTGAAACCCAATTACAGGAGACTAAACCAGACCTTTTATTTTTAAGTGAAACTGGCATTGGACAGGCTATTTCCCTTGATGAGTTTGCAATTACAGGATACTCTAACTTAACTTCTAAATCTGACCCCCAAGATCGCCATGGGCATGGAATATGTGCCTATATTAAAGATAGCTTTCCATGTGGGAGGGACATCTCCAGGGAAGATCCTAACTTACCTTATATGTGCTTCCGGGTTGCTTTAGCTCACACTACTGCATTTATATTTACTCTCTATCGCCCCCACAACAGCGGAGTTACTATCTTTCAAAGCATATCTGAGAAAATTGACCAAGTCCTTTCTACTTATCCTGCAGCTAACATTCACGTATGTGGAGACTTCAATGTTCACAACGTCGAATGGTTGACCCACTCAAACAAGACCGATGATGAGGGGAGGTTCTGTCATGATTTCTCCATTGCCTATGACCTCACTCAGATTGTTCAGGAACCTACCCGTGTGCCCGATAATGACGGCCAGTATGCGAGCCTACTAGACCTTTTTCTCACAACTTGCCCTGAACTATGTTCAGTTTCTGTTCTGTCGCCTCTTGGATCTTCCGACCACTCTGTTGTATCAATTAAGATAAAAATGAAATGTAATAAGTCCCCAGACGTACCTCTTCATCGTACAGTATATCGATACACTAAGGCTGACTGGGATAGCTTCCGTACATTTATATCTGATCTACCTCTGCATTCCATGTTTAAAAAGGATGTGTCCTCTATAGTATTAGACCTAACTGAATGGTTAATTGTAGGTATTGACCATTTCATACCCTCTAAAAAGTTTCAGCAAAAACCTAACAGCCAGCCATGGTTCTCTCCAGAATGTGCTGCTGCCATTGCGCACAGAAATCACTTTTTCCACTGCTTCAAACGTAATAGATGTATGGAAACTAAAGCCGTTTTCAGGACTGCCAGCAACCATTGTAAGAAAGTAATAAGGAACGCAAGAAAGTTGTATGCTCAATCTGTTAAGTCCAAAGTAGCTGAGCAGCGGCTTGGTTCCCACCAGTTTTGGCAAATAGCAAACAGAATCCTGAACAGAAGCGTGTGCTCCATCCCAACTATTATCAATGGATCTGAGGTAATCTCGTCAGCATCAGACAAAGCCAAACTCTTTGTCAAGAACTTTGCAGCTAATTCTACCCTTTGCGACCAAGACCGCCAACCCCCAATATTTCCTCTTGTATCAGAAAATACGCTATGTGATATACGTATATCTGTACGTGATGTTGCCAAACTAATCAAAAACCTTGATTCCAGTAAAGCAACTGGCCCTGATGGTATTCCAATCATAGTACTCAAAAAACTTCAACCTGAACTAGCGCCCATACTTACAAAACTGTTTAAACGTTGTCTTAAGGAGAATAGTTTCCCATCTCCCTGGAAAATCTCATCAGTATGCCCTGTATTTAAGAATTCAGGTGATCGCTCATCCCCCTCTCAGTACAGGCCAATAAGTCTCCTGTGCGTCATGAGTAAGTTGCTAGAATCTGTATTAAATACAGAAGTAATCAAACATCTCAACAAAAATAACCTTCTTAGTGACACTCAATATGGTTTCCGTTCTGCTAGATCTACAGCAGATGTCCTTACAGTTATATCGCATAGGATTAGCAAATCTCTCGACGGTGGCAATCTTTCTAGGGCAATTGCTCTTGACATATCTAAAGCCTTTGATAGGGTATGGCATAAAGGTTTACTTCATAAGATCGCTAGCTATGGTATAGCTGGAAAAGTCTTCTCAATTATTAAATCATTTCTTTCTGATAGATTCATAAGAGTAGTAGTTGAGGGGCAAAAATCAGAAGCTCACAATATTAATGCCGGTGTCCCTCAGGGATCCATCCTGGGCCCAACTCTTTTCCTGATCTACATTAATGATCTTCCAAATCATATCCTTACATCATTTGTAGACATTTATGCTGACGACACTACCATTTATGGTACCACATCTAAGACAGTAAACGAGCAAGTTCTCTCCAATTCTCTCTCCTCTGATCTTGAGCACGTAGTACAATGGGGAAAGGAGTGGCTGGTTACTTTTAATGCATCTAAAACCAAGCTTCTCTCTTTACATCATCAACATTCTAATCCACATTTGTCATCAATTGAAATGAATGGCTCTCGTCTTCAGGAGGCCTCAAGTTTTGACAAGCTTCTGGGCTTGACCATTACTCCTGATCTTAAATGGAACACGTATATCAAATCTGTTGCCAAGGCCGCTGGAAAAATGGTGGGATCTTTCTATCGATCCAGTAGATATCTCACTGCTGATGCTATTCTCTATCTATATAAAAGCCAGGTACGTCCAAGGATGGAATACTGTTGCCACATCTGGGCAGGAGCTGCTAGAAAGAACTTGTCCTGCCTTGATAGAGTTCAAAATAGACTTCGTAGCCTCGTAGGAGATGTCCTTTTCTCCTCCTTGCAACCTCTATCTCACAGAAGAGATGTTGCGAGTTTGTCTCTGATGTATCGTTATTTTCATGGAAAGTGTTCAACTGAGCTTCAATCTATGGTCCCCCCTCGCCAAACTTTCACAAGAAACACTCGTCTAGCTGTAAACACTATCAATAATTTCCCCCACTCTTTATCTGTGCCTAAACCTAAACGTAGATTCCATGAACAAAGCTTCTTTCTTAGAACTGCACGCCTGTGGAATTGTCTTCCGTTTTCCTGCTTTCCGGCTGACTACAATATGGTTTTGTTCAAGTCTAAAGTAAATAAGTTCTTGATGAGCCGTTCCATATAAGTTATTAAATTTACCAAATTTTCATTACTAATGATTACTATATTGACCAACTTCTACTGTACACTCTTTAACCCTTATCCTTGAGTGGCCTCTGGGCCTTGATAATGTGGTGATGCCTTTGTAAAAAAAAAAAAAAAAAAAAAAAAAAAAGTCTTTATTGAACAAAATTCACAGTTACTAAATCAAGAGAGAAAGAACTGTCTTTTAAAGAAAAAGGAACACGTGCAAAATCATGATGCAAGAACCTGAATTTTGCATACATTTTTTTAATTAGTAAGAACAAAACAATTTAAATGAAAATATTACAAAATATAAATTTGTATTTTTACATTCCTAAACATAAACTAAATTTCTTTTACCTTCAACATTGATCAACAACTCAAAACATTAGTCAAACTTGTTTCCTTAAATTTCAAAGTAGAATTAGATTCTGTTCTGCAAGTATTTTGTAATTACTAACGTCACATGTAGGAATGATAGAGAAAGACATTGAGATAAGCGAATACGATTAAAATGTGTCCGCTGTAAGGAATGGCGATCCTAAAACAATGACGCTATTGGGCGTCACAATATACATATTAAAAAGAAGAAATTTTTCTTTTTTTTTGCACAAAACGATTTTATTTATGGACTTCACATCGTTCGCGTGCGTTCATGTTGATGAAAAACGAAGTAAGAAGCATTCTCATTGTTGATGAAAAGATCCAATGTCTTCGTTGTTAGTATAGAGAACAAAATAATCCGAAAATAAGTTACATGACTAAAAGCGGAATTATTTTAGTTAATACATCTTTCAGCCATCTCAATTAATTCATTGTATAAACAAGGCCAATGCTGTTTAATATACACAGGAAATTGCTTTTTTCAGTTAAGCTTAATTTAAACATGGCATTTTATTTGTGAATCTGTCTTAAGATGTCTCTATAAAGCAAAGTCTATCTCTTCATTTGACTATCTGTGGGATTTAAGATCATTTTTATTATTTTCCTATGCATTGAAATACTATTATATTTGCTCCCACATGCTCAAGTTAAAATAGCATTTTTAGTTGCCTCTATGTGGGTGTGTCTGTCTGGTGTTAGGTGACTTTGCGTGATATACAATTTTCCTAACTAAACATTTATTTATTGAATTTATGTATCTTCAGAACAGCTTTTTGCTTTAAACTAACGATCCCTTGAATAGATGTTGCCGGGGAAGTTCCGAAATGCTCACTCTTTGCTTAGATATTTTGAGTTCCGAAAGGACTTCTCCAGTTTCATTATATTCTTACGCATTTCAGCTTACAAATAATAAGTGATAACTATTTATGTTTAAAATCCACAAATTCTGGTTGATCATTGAAAATACCAGCAGTATTCCAAAATCTCATTCTGTATCACAATGTTTAAAACTTCTTTCAGCCTTAAAAACATATATTGCCACTGCAATGTTATGATATGCACGTACTTAGACAAGTTTATAGATGACAACCTTGGTAGAAAAATTTTTCTACCAAGGTTGCCATCTATAAACTTTGGATTTCTGAAGTTCTGGATAAAGCTCGAATACCAACACAACATTACAAAAACATCATTATCAAACTGAAAGACTTACATAATAAATGTAAATTGCTGAAAAAAACTGCTCTAAGAAGATAAATATTCCGAAATCTAAAGAAACTGAATTTGCAGATTCACTTGCTGACTAACTCGATGTTGCAGATTCTGATGCTATGAGTATGATCAAGATTGATGAAGATAAAGAACAGGGTAGAAAAGACGAAAGAGGTTGCATGGGTCCTGTTGATTCCAAGTTACATATAATATTGAATGTGGACCTCCGTAGAGAAAAAATCTTGCAGAAATGCGAATGCAGGTAGAGAAAAAAAGAAAAAGTTGTTTTGCTGCAGTCAGTGTGGCAGGATATAGTGATGGAAGTCATTCCTGTTCAGATAATGCGAACAGATCAGATCCACCTGTACAATATTCGAGTCACTCATTATCAAGCAGAAAACGTTATAGACCAATGAACGCCATGGCACCAAAACTTTCAGCTGCTCTTGATGAAAGCAAAGTGACCGAAATGCAACATCCGTCAGAAGCATTTGATCACAAATCCAGGGAGGTAGCTCTGAATAAAGAATCTACAAGACAAGCTCGACAATATTATCATGGAATTGCAGGCCAGGATAAAGAGAAGCTTTTTGCCTAATGTTCCCCTAACTGTCCATTTAGATGGTAAACTTTTTCCAGCACTCTCTGGAAATAAGAAAGTTGGGTGTTATTTTATCAGGATACGGGGGTATGAAAATACTTCGTGTTCCTCAATTGATAAGTAGTGCTGATGAAGCCCAAGCAGATGCTGTTTTTATGTTCCTAATGAATAAGACGTTACATCACTGTTATTTGACACAACTGCTAGCAACAAAGGCAAGAACTCTGGTGCATGTGCATTGTTGGAACAGAAACAAGGAGTTCAACTTCTCGGATTACCTTGCCGTCATCACATTCATGGACTGATAATTGCAAAGTATTTGAAGTTCTCATGGAAGTGTCTACAAGCAGACTAAAAATAAAACTTTTTACAGATATTTTCGCAAGGCTGGAGCTACAATGATTGTGCTGAATCAGTGACGAACACTGTTCACTATCTGAACAAAAAATAAACTCATTGTATTTGTACACATGCAGTTTCAGATGTACAAGCCACGTGACGATCACAAAGAATTTCTACAGTCGACCCGATTATTTCTTGAAGGTCATCCACTGTCAAGCTTGGAGATACGAAAACCAGGTGCCTTTCATCGGGCTAGGTAGATAGCAAAAGTCATCTACTGTCTAAAGTAATACTTCGATCTCAGTTCATGTTGTCTAAAAAATTAGATGGGTTACAGCAGTTCAATTTGTTTGTTGTAAAAGAGTATTTACAGACCTGGTTTATTTGCTCTTCTGCTGCTAGTGCTGCACGAAATTCTATTACAGAAGCTTTTGGACTAATAAGTCATCAAAAAGATTGTTTCTAATGCAGCACTGAAAGTGTTTACACATCACTTATGCTATCATAATGAAAAACTTGTTAGCTTAGCATTCCTTGGCGGTCAAGTTAGTGATGTAACAAAGTAGTTGATGGTTGCCAAACTGAGTTACAAAGTTCAGTTCAGTGCAGAAAAAAATTATGACTGAATCGAACTTGAAATTGGATCTTACAAGAATGCGTCCTTTGCTGTATTTGCAATATCACATAAATTTTTGAAATTTCATCCAGCAATATGACAATCTAAATGAGATTGTGCTAATGGTGTTAAACAAATAAAGCCACCCAAGATGGTCACTCATGCCGCAGAACGTCTACTGGTTCCTATCGCAGAATTCAACTCATCAATTACCTGCCTAGAGTCCCAAAAGCAATACTTGCGGTAAGTCGTTGAAAAGCACACTCACTGTTTACTATTTGAATATTTTGAATGAAAACATGTTTCCAAATAAAACATTTCCCTTATAATGCAACACACTTTATATGCAGTTTCATATGTTTTTTATTCTATATTATAAAGAATAATTATTTTAAAATTCTAGTTATTTAATGCATATATTTCATCATATATAGTACATTGATACCAAATCCAGAAAATGGTAAAGTTCAGCCATTTACAAATATATAATACTATTGAAACATTTTTGCTATTAATTTCATACATTAATAGAAACAAGATTAAGGGTTAAGGGTGTGCGTGTGCGCGTGCGTATTCATGTATATGTGCATGCACATGGAAGTGGTTATAATTAAACTTTACTTGTTGGTGATCTTTATTGGAAGTCAAATCATTTGCGTTAAGTAGTTAAAACCACGAAAGAAAGATCAGATTTTGCATTGAACGCATTTGAAAACTAAAATACATATTACTTAAAGCGATTCTGTATAATCTAAATTTAAAAATTATTTTTTTATTTATTTAAGTTAGAAGGTAAAAAATGTCTATGTCGTGACAAAACCCACGTCTTTTAACTTCTGCAGTATTCACGAGAAGTTATTTTTCTCCACATATCTAGCATCTTGCAAGACGGCTAAGATGTGTAACAGCTTTGTCACATTAGCAGAGTGCTTGTGTATATTAAACTGTGTTGCAAGTATTAATATTTTAACGAATCACGTGTTGTTACACGTAATCTTACACATAAAAGTCAACATTATATTTGCATCAGTAGGTAAGGTGTTCGTTATTCAATGTTTTTTTTAAAGTTCGATACTTTGTGCATCGTTCTGTTCCTATGTATGTCCTTTGTATCAACAAAGATAATTTCACTTTTTAATAAGGTATTAGTGCGTTTTGAGGCTGCAAAACAAAAAATATCATTGTTAGCAATAAATGATTATTAAAATTCAACTGATTTACTATAATATATGTTTTTGATAATCATAGTAAAGGGTTGGCTGTCTCATCGTTTACGTAAATGGAAATTCTTTTATTTATTTTATTTTTAAAAAAACGTCCTTATTTTTATATATTGTTTATTTAGGCGTATTTGCTTAGAAAATATACGAGTTCTCTCCCTTTTTCTCCCGGTTGTTGACATCCATAGACTACTCCACGTTCGTGCTGCCTAAAACTGTTATTTCTCACAATGTGTCCCTTCCGAATCACATAATGAGGCCAAATATAGACAGGAGCGTCATTTATATTACTACTACCAATACAATTACAACTACTAAATCGACTAATTGTAAAGTTGTCGAAACTGTTTAACAATACAAATACGAAGCATATGTTAACGGAAATGAAACCAGAAAAATATATTGATATCCCAACATTGTTGTGTGGTTATATATGTGTGTGTGTTCTTTTTAATGTTGATTCGTGTGTGCGTGAGTGTATAAGAAAAGCTTCCGCATCATTCATCCTTATAAGTAACAAGCGTGCCTTTATGTCAGCACATTTATCCATATTAGGCGGTTTCATTAGGCCAGGAAATTTATTTACTGTGCACGCTTGGCTCGCTTATCACATGACGTTACTCTCGAGTTAACCGTACATAAGCCGACAATAAAACCCTTACACCTCCCCCTCACAATGCCCACACCCGGTTATTACTTGCGCTGCCATGACAACTCTGACGTCACACAAATTTGCTTGCCAAAGAACGCCATCTGCCCGATAATATAAGCCCAGGCTGGTCGTCACTATGTTGAAGAGGCTAAAAGGTCATAAGTCCCGGCCTATAGGAACTTGCACTTGTCTGATTTTTAAGTCTGTATTGGATAAAATCAACATATTACAATTATGATATAAAATAAAGTCATGTTATTTGACTTGTTACGCAGATAATTAACAACTATTATCCCATTATTAGGGTAGATTTATGTTTACATTATAACCCGTACGTTGATAATAATAATAATAATAATAATAATAATAATAATAATAATAATAATAATAATAAATGAAATGGACTTTTCACCACCAAATATTTAAGCCAATGAGTTTTATCAGCGAGAAATCAATGGAAAATGGCTGTTGCAAATTCGTCTGCAAATGTTATTAATAGAGATGGAGAGTGATAGAAATATGCAGAAATTAGTTGTCACTCAAGCTGCAAGGAACATGCCGGTTGGTGTCAATAAATAATCTGTGATGTGACCTGTATGAAAAATCGTAGGGAGTACAAAAGGTTACTACTACCACCACCACCACCACCACTGTTACTACTACTACTACTACTACTACTACTACTAATAATAATAATAATAATAATAATAATAATAATAATAATAATAATAATAATAAATGAAAACTAGTTTTACTTATATGTAAACGTGGGAAGAACAAAAACCGCAAAACCAAAGCCGACAAAAATAAACCTGTACTAAAGCAAGGAATATGGAAAGCGGAAAAACAAAAATAGAAATGCTGATTGACCGAAACATAAAAAATAAAGCAAATAAAAGAAATACAGAAAACGAAATCAGCAAGAAAACACGCAGGGCAACACTAAGAAAAATGGCAAAATGTAGAGCAGCAAGGAACGATTTAATACACGCATACTTGATAGGCTTGATATCTTATTTGAGACGGACAGCAATATTGAATTTATAATAGACCTGGAATGATTCGATTGTTTATGCACATAGAATAGGCTCAAGTTGGGCTTATGATAAGTGGAGTAGGTTTCAGACGCTAAATTTAAGGATATATCTATGACATTTAATGTTTTCTTATTGGGATCAATCTCAATTGGGAGGTCACAGTTTCTTTAGAACTTATGTAATTTCTTTATGGTGTTATTGTATTGACTAGGTCAATCCTTTGTGATGAAGGGAGCATCATTAAAGTTATATATTGCTCTATTATACATATTGAGCTTTACCTTTTTCATCCCGAAATTATTACCTCAATGTAATATCTGACATGAAAATTCACTTGTTTTCTAATCTGTGACTTCATATATATATATATATATATATATATATATATATATATATATATATATATATATATATATATATATATTTTGGCACTATTGTCAGATTACATACATACATACATACATACACACACATATATGTGTGTGTATGTATGTATGTATGTATGTATGTATGTAAGCTGAAAATAGTGCCAAAAACAACATCTATCATTCATCGATGAAAACTTACAGTCGACCGACATTATAAATATATTTACTAAAATACTAAAATTCGATATCTTAACTGCACAAGACGACGAAAATTACTAGAAGCCATACTTATCAAAAAGTACAGCCCTTTTGAAACACTATCTAATTTAACACCGGATCAAATATACTAACATTATTTAATAACTAACAATAGACTAAATAAATAAACTATAAAATAGTAAAATCAAAATAAAAAAAAATAATAAAATAAAAATAATTTCCCCCCAACTCTCCTGCACCCACCTTTATAGCGAATAAAAATATCTAAATACAACAAGCCTCAAAGAAAAGAAAAAGAAAACCACAACAATTGCTCCTGATAATGATTGGATGCACCGATAGAAAGCGCTTGAGAAGAATATGGCCTAACAACATTTGGGTGCCATTTTATATAAGATGCCTGCTATAATTAAAAATAAGATCACTAGGCAAATGGAAAACATATCCCAAAAGATCGGACATGCTTGAATATATATATTTATGTGTGTGTGTGTATGTGTGTATGTTTGAGCATGTGTACGCGTCGTCAACAAACACTTCTTTATATATCGTTCCACATTTATCCTTCGTTACTAATCTATTAAATAGTTCTACGAGGCAAAGGTTTCAGGTGTTCGCGCATAAACGTCAACGCTTTTCTATGGATGAATTCAATTGTCGTAAAACTTGCATGTAATATTATTCGATAATAAAGACACGTTTAAGAGTGAAAACAACGCACATAAAATGCAGTTCTCTCCCTATACTTGTAAAATCCTAAAACGTTGTAAGCATAACTGATCAAATATTTCTGGGAAAAAACTGTTTGCTTTTCAAATTCGAATCGCTGTATTTTAATGGAGGGAATAATAAGCCATTGAACATGATTAACTTCAGAGTTCAATAATATAATAAAAATTGTAATTTGAAATAATAAAAACCAATAAAATATTTCTAATTAAAAAAAAGCCCATTAAATCCTTGAGATTTGAAACGAATTCATAACTTAAGCATTAATTAAATACTTTTAGACTGATAGTGTAGCCTACTTTTATTAGAAATACTTATGGATTATGTAAAACAAATATAAAATAAATATTATCAAATTTAAATTTATATTATTATATATATGTAAAACATATATATATTATTATATATATATATATAGATATATATATATATATATATAAAACAAATATATCTATACACCTATAATAGTAAAATTGGCTGTGTGTGTGTGTCAGCGTGTATATATTTCCGTACCAAGCTACTCTGTCAATTTTCAGTCTACAGACTCTAGATTTGAGTTAAGATTTGGAAAAATCTTTTTAATCTGTTTGCGATCAGAAATTTGGTTGTCAACGATTAAACCTTTGAAAACTCTACCAATCTCCCCTGCTAATATTTGTCTGTATGCGATATACATGCATGAAATTTTAAATGTAGGTTATTTGGATATGGATCAACCTATTTAATTTTATTTCACTCCCCCCCCAAAAAAAATGGGTCAAAATTGGGGTCAAAGTTAAATAAAACATTGACCTCTGGGATCGCTACCAAATTACCTAGCCAATTTCTGCTCTAAACATTTTAAATTTTATGTCAAGGGTAATCGGAGATAGGGCAAGCTTTTTGTACTGGTTAGGGTCGAAAATTTGAGCTGCCAAGGAGTCAAAGTTCAAAGTTCCCTAGAAAACTATTCAGCAAATTTTTTGTCTAAACATTTGAAATTTTGTTAAAAGGGTATTCAGACATGCAGCAAGCTTATAAATCCGTTTTGGGGCGGGAATTTGGCTGCCAAGAGGTCAAAGTTTACAGAATTAACTTTTGCAGACTCTACTAAACTCCTCCGTCAATTTTGGGTCGAAACACATGAAATTTTAGATATAGGTTACCTGGACATGAGTTAAACTTTTTAATGTATATATATATATATATATATATATATATATATATATATATATATATATTCATATATATATATATGTGTATATATATATATATATATATATATATATATATATATATATATATATATATATATATGCACACAAGGTTATGAACAGTACATAGGGCCCGAGCAAAGCCAGGCTTATCTGGTAGTTATAAATAAGTATTATCAAAAGCAAGATAATTTACTCTTCGACTTTTCTGAATAAGTTTTTAATGATTTTATTTTAAAATGTTAACTTATTTCAAGTATAGACCATTTTTTTCTTATTCTCCCCCAACAATTTATAATGAAATCATCGAAAAATTGCTGAGTCATTTTCCGGAAGTGATGTCAGGTGTTGATGATAGGGGGGGGGTCATGATTATATTGCTTAAAAAATTACTGTAGAAGTCGCGAGGGATAGTCAAACCTTTTTTTAACGGTGAGGTTGGGGTGTGGTGAATTAGTGGCTGTTCATTCTCCCAAGCATTACTACCAGTTTGTTTATGGAGAAAGGGCCAGTAGAGACTTCGCCGGAATTCTGCGTCAGAGCAGATACTACATTTTAATGTTAAAAGGCCAAGTAAGCGTAATATAGTTTTCTATCAGGCATTACCTCCTTCTTAAAAATACAAAATAACCGACACAGCATGTGTTTTAAGAGGCTGTAGAGAGGTATATTGAGTAAGCACAGGTAATGTCTGAAGTAGTTTATGATCTCAAAAATACTTTATTTCATATATATATTTTAAAAGAAGTGGGGATACGGAGTCAGGCCTGGAAACGGCTGGAGCAGTTTACGATCTCAAAATTACTTTATCAAATATATAAAAGCTGAAACAGTCTACGATTTAGACATTGCATTATTTCATGTATGTTTTTAAAACATTGAGGTGGGGGGGGATATGAACCCAGTCCAGGAAATGGTCGAAACCGTTTACGAGTTAAACATTACTATATTTCATTCATATTTTTAAAAGTGGGATGGGGTATATAGAGTCCGTCACAGAATCAGCTGCAACATTTTAGGTTTAAGGTAATATTTTATTTCATGTATATTTTTAACATTTGGGTGGGGGATAAGAAGTCAGTGCCGGAAATGGCTGAAACAGTTTACGATTCAAACATTACTTTATTTCATGTATATTTTAACAGACATTATTACATAGGTATTATTTGTGCAGGGGTCGATAATGTGGGTTACACTCATGAAAAATGATTGTCTAAATTAGTAACATATCCAAGAATGATGAAAGATGATGAAATGTGACTTTATTGATTGGTGTGTTTATCGCCCGAGACAATATATCAAAGTTATTATTTTCGTAAGGGGTGGCCAGAATATGGATTAAAAGTATGAAAAATTATTGTCCAAATTAGTAACATATCAAGGAATTATAAAAAATGATGAAATATGAGTTAATTGATTAGTGTTTTTAATGAAATAATCGGCCCAGACAATATATCAAATTTATTATTTTCGTAATAAAGGGAAGGGTGATAATGTGGGTTAAAATTAGGAAAAATGGTTGTCGAAATTAGTAACATATCCAAGAATTATGAAAAATGATGAAATGTGAGTTTATTATGAAAAATGATGAAGGTGAGTTAATTGATTAGTATGCTTGTAATTATTATTTTAGTAAGGGGTAGGCGATAACGTGGTTAACAAATATTAAAAACGATTATTGAAATTAGTAACATATCCAAGAATAATGAAAAATAATGAAATATGAATTAATCGATTGGTGTGTTTGTAATGAAATAATCAGCCCAGATAATATATCACAGTTTTTATTTTCGTAAGGTGGAGTGCGATAATGTTGATTTAAATTATGAAAAATGGTTGTTGCACTTTGTAATATACCCATGATATATGAAAAATGATTAAATGTAAAAGTATTGATTAATTCGTTTGTAATGAAATAATTTCCCCAGCCATCACATCAATGTTACTATTTTTCGTAAGAGGGGGGGCGATAATGTGGGTTGAAATTATTAAAAATGATAGTAAAAATTAGTAACATATCCAAGAATTTTGAAAAATTATGAATTGTGTGTTAATTGATTGGTGTGTTTGTAATGTAATAATAAGCCCAGACAATTTATCAGTTTCTGTAGGTGATCAACAATATTTTTCTGAATTTTCAATGTTTACTTCGGAAAATGACGTCATAGTTTTCCTGGTGAGTAAAAGACACATGGTTATGTTGCAATTTCCCACAATGCAATCTCCCACAATGCCATATTCCAAAGATATGGAATAACTATGGAATCATATCCCGGAAATGAAATCGTTTCTCTTACTAATGTGTTGTTGGCTGCTGTGGAAGTTAGGAGGGGGGAGAACTATATTAATATTGAAAATTGTGGTAAAGTAAAAGTTGCTTAGTGATCATTCGCGTCAATGCATTTATGTAATTATTTGAAAAACCTGCTGAGTTATGTTCAAGAAATGGTATCATTTCACTTAAAATGATGCTGTCAGTAGTAGGGAGGGAAAGTAAACAGTAATATGAAATTTCTAGTACATCAAGGGTTGCCTAATCACAAAGCTTCTCAACACGGTTCCGAGCAACGTCGGGTAGCCACACTAGTCCTAAATAAACCTAAACGAAAAGATATTTGAATTATTTTTAAATCCTTCTGATATGTCTATCTATATCTATCTTTCATATACATATAAATTTGAGATTTTCTCGCTCCGATATTAATATTATAGGCTATTTTTACTAAATAATTATTAAAATTAACCTTTAAATATACTCAGTCATGGATATACGAGCGACTACATGAAGGTAACCTAATTTCCACATTCCTTAAAATATGGGTGTTAATTAATTACTTCATAATTTTTTTTATGATTCCGAATTAAATGATTTGTTTGTTTCAGTTCATTATTTCCCTAAAATCTAATCGTGCATATATTTTACATATTGCATTATTCCGTAGAATTTAAGATAAAACGTTCTAACACTCGAATATATATATATATATATATATAGAGAGAGAGAGAAGGAGAGAGAGACAGAGAGAGAAGGGAGAGATAGTGAGCGAGATAAAGAGGCGTCTTTTTCGGTATGTGTGACCTCGTTGGTGTGTGTACAAAAAGTATATACGTAACTCCTCTCTAAAAACTCTGTATACAAGCTTTAAATTTTATATATAGAGCACACTTTTGATTTGGATGTTTACCGGTAAATTTGCTACCAAATGATAAACATTGAAAACAAAATTAATGACCATGGCCTGGCGTAAGTAGACAATACATATTTTCATTTCTGCAGATACGTTGATTAAAATTTATCGGTAAAAATGTAATTTTTGTTTTTTGGTATGTATATGGATGTAGGTCATACGGATAAGGGTGGAGAGCTATATGATTGGTTTTGATTCTAGCTGAGGGCACACACTTTTTTTTGTTTATTTTTACTTTCGAATTCACTTCTATACATTAGGTGCAATATAATCACTGATCGAGAATTGTCTCTATAATAATAAATACGAAATCATAATGAATTAAATCGGCTTTGTAGTAATTAAATAAATGGGTTTGTATAAATACCGAGTAATTTACAGCGTTTCAAAAGTATACATCTATAAAAATATAATTAGGAAATAAACAAATAGTTAAAATTACGTTGACTGAATTTTCAACAATGGTTTTATTTTACAGATATTTGATTTGTATTACGTTTTCAAAAAAACTTTTTTCTAAACTAGATAAGTGTTTGTATTATTTTGATAAATCGGACAATTATTCACATCTGGGGTGTTATGGGCACAATGTTTCGATCGCTGCACCCCGCGACCTTCTTCATATGTTGAATACATGTTTCCTTTTAACTACTAAGGAAAGGAGGGGTTAGCTCTGCATTGCAAGAACTCGAACTGTAAGTTTGAGAGTTAGGGTCTGTAGATTGTTAAGAAATTTCAATCTTCAGGGGTTACTAAGATATTTTTAAAGGCTTTCATATGATTCAGTTTTTCGGGATTTCTATGCAATGAATATCTATGATAATTGTCAAATACATCAAAATAATACACACATTCACAGCTCATTCCAAAAATTCAGATTTAGTTAAGTGTTAGTTTCCAGAATGAGATATTAACAGCTTTTATAAACAAGACAAATGATCGCCCGTTTGATCACAGATCCAGTTTACTTGTGTAAATTAATAAATAGTTTGAAAACCGAAGTGTTAGAAGAAAACAGTAGAATAACTGCCCTAATACGTCTTGTGTTTACCATACAAATTCTTTACACTATTAATAACATATCGTACCTCATGGATTTCTACATCCTACTATTCTTTTTGTCTATCTCACCACGTTCACCAGGTCCAGAAACATTCGCCATTTTTCCCATTATTTAAACACATAACATGCAAGAAAACAAACATGATTTTTGCAACGCTAGTATTTAGATATAAGACTCGTCGAACAACTTAGTTCACTGTAGATAGCGACAGCAAAGTTAGGCGTTGAAAAGCTGATATCTCTGATCTCGCATTTAATTGCAGCGTCAAGTATCGCAGAGGTCATAAAACATGGGAAGCTTTGTGCAGCCTTTGTTCCCAAGCATAGAACTACTAAGAGCAATGACACCTCTGAGGGCCACGCGAGGCATTTAAAAGGTAGCGGCTTATTGAATGTAAAATCCATCTGAGAGGAATGCACTATTTTATGGTTGAATTCTAAAAGCTATTGTCTACGTTGTCTTTGGACATCAACGTATTACGCTGAACAAAGTACGGCCATTTCATGCCAATTAGTTGCGCTCCATTTGCAATTAGAGATCATCTCCTGCCAGGTTCGCTTCGATTGTTATACGTGCGTGAATGAGTAGAAATAAAATGAACGGTTTACTTGCAATTTGTTTTTCGGAGATTTAATTCATAATCTTGCCTTTTGTTATTTCGTTCATTTTCCTAAAAAAAAACCTAATTAATATTTATACATCTATGCATGTAGCAATTAAACTGATGATTTCTTCCAGAAATGAAAAATTAGCGTTAATTTGTACTGTCCTGCCACATCTATTTTTCAGTAATAGTAATTGTCCTATTAATGTATTAAACAATTTTTTTTATGTAAATACTGAATAAAAGATACATAATATCCTATTTTATGATATTACCATGAATGTGTATGTTTGTGAATAGGAAATGAGAAATTATAAATACATGTATGGAAGCGCTAATGATTTATGTATTGTTTTCTGCAAGAGTACATAGACATATGTGTTTTCATTTTGCACAGTCTTTCGTACCGGTTTCTCATCACATTCCAATCTGCGGCCGAATTCTCAATAGGATAAACCGGAAAGGAGGACGTTAATGAGCTCCTGACGATCATTAACATAAAGTCGTTGTATATGGACAAATTGTTACGTTGTATAACCTGGAACAACAACAATTACTATTAGAGATGGTTTTTTGCCTGTTGGTAGATATTTTAAACTGATTAAGGGACGATAATTAAAGCTGGTTTTAAGCGAATTTGTTTCTATGGACTTTCTTTTTGCCTCCTCAATTTGAAGTTATTTGTTAATTGACGTGAACACTAGAATATTTCAATTAAAAGTCAAATATGAAAAGGTAAAATTAAAGAAGAATAAAAGGCCAATCACTTGAGGTATAGTGTATTGCAACAGTAACAATAAATTTAGCTTCAATTTGCAGTTTTTGAAAAATTACAAATGCTGGCTTTCTTTTTGCCTCTCTCTCTCTCCCTCTCTCTCTCTCTTTCTCTCTGTGAGTGTGTGTAAATGCGTGTTATTTTACTGTTACTGTTAGTGCGTGTGAGTGTGTGTAAGTGCGTGTTATTTTACTGTTAGCTCCAGGAAACCAAATAACTCATTCATGAAAGTAACAGATAGATACATATATTTCGCTATGGCATTGTCACACATTAAATAGGTACAAGAAAGTTTAACCTTTATATATATATATATATATATATATATATATATATATATATATATATATATATATATATAGAGAGAGAGAGAGAGAGAGAGAGAGAGAGATACACTAGAATGATATTAATAATTGAAATATATGAAACATATGTCTATATAGTTATTTAATCTAATTTGTATTTGTATTTACGGTTATAACAATTGTTGATTTGTATTTACGGTTATAACAATTGTTGATATTATCTAAATTATATATCAATATATTATTTATTTTTTATTCCTATTTTAATGAAATTGATTATTACATCAGATGTTATTTAATTATTTTTAATTAATCTTACTTAATTTTAATAAAATTTCTCTTTTTAACATTGTTAATTTGTGTAAAAACAGAAAAAGATTAATAATTCCCTTTTATATTTTAATGAGTTATTTCCCTTTTTCAAATCTACTTATATATAATGAGGTTCAGTATATTGATAACTGATATATTCATTTAGTTTTATTCTTTATTTTTATATACTATTTGTTTATTATTCTAATTTGTATTAGTAATTTTTTTATATTAATTATTCAAAAGAAATAATATTAACATTTAAAACATGTCAATTTAAATTAATACATATTTATGAATTTTATTTATTAACAAGTTTATATGTTTAGTAGTCATCTTTCTATAATTATACATCATCTATTTTTTATTGAATTCAAATATATCCCAGGTTTTATCATACTAATTGTATCCTAATATATCGAAATTATATTCAATACATAATTAACTTAATACTTTATCCGTAACTTCGAATCGTAGTAAAGTATTTGATATCCTTTCATCCACTTTTCTGTATTAATATTATTTATATGTAATTATTATCGGGCTTTATTATATTTTGATTAATAAGATTGTATATGTATTTCATTTCTTTTTATTTATAGCAATTAATAAACACTAGTTTATATTTCATTTTATCTATTATATATTTACAATATCATCAGATTCATACTGAATTTTATTTACTTAATTACTACTATTTTTTATTTAATTTTTGTCTATTTGTTTGATTTTGATTATATCGAAAGTCTGGCTGTAAAAAACTTACTTTTTTATCTGTAATTGTCATATACCAATAATACTCAATCAAGTATTAATACCCATTCTCAAACTAGGTAAATTGTTTAGTAAAATATTTTTCTTTAAATTTTTTTTTATCTAGAATAACTCATATTTGCACTTGTATTTGTTTTCAAACGTGCGCTAATCATAACATTTTATTTTTTATTAATTAAATGAGTACTTAACATAGTATTCGATTATTTTGTTCTTATTTTGCCTTTTTCGATTTTAGGATTGTTAATGTTGTATTATCACGTACTATTTTATTATATTCTACCCTCCTATTTATTAATTTTGTATGTTTATAATTATAAGTGTTTATATAAAAATATATGACACGTTTAAATAATTCATGTAGACTAACAGTTAGATTATTACAAGCTTTACACCCTCAATTGTGTATAAAGTTTTATAGTGTAATATACTTTTACTTATAATTTCATAATATAATTATTTACGCTTAATTAATATAAAAATGATATACTACAATATTTCGTGTACCAATTTTTTCCATTACTATATCTTAACATAACTAATGTTTTTATATCTCTTTTTTATTATCACATTTAGTTTACTTATGTTGGTTAACGCACGAATCATATAATACCTTCTTATTTCAACTAATTAAATGAGTGTATAAATCAACAGTTGAGAAATTAATTTCACGTATCCTTTATTATATCATGATTACTAAAATTGTCATTACAACACAACATCTAATTTTCTCACAATCTCTATTTTACTTTTCATTGTATTTATAATTTAAATTATTTTATTTGCAACTAATATTGAACATGTACAAATATTAAATTAGGCCAATTGTGAGAATATTTCAAGTTCCATGATTTTTATTCCATACACAAATTATATATTTAATTTATTATTTACATATAATTATGAAATACAATTATTACATTTGACAAATTTAAATTAAATACTACATCATGTAAATTATATCATCATTAATATATCTATTCTAAATATATGTCTAATTATTATTAGTTTAATATTTGCTATCAGTATATTATGACATTTGGTTAATTATTTCGTTTATTGTTATTAACAATTTCCAGTTTATTTTACCTTGTTTGCTAATTTTTAATCTTATTTAATATACTTATCTAAAGAATGTAATTTACCATATCAACTTGAATTTATTTGAACCTTTTCCATGATTTTAATTAGTTCTTTGATGAGACCAGATATACTTAGATCTATGTAAACAGTTTTTACTCCCTGTCGTTTGTTTAGAAGATTTTCTGAAGACATTTTTATATAATGTGATTCTAGATTTCAAATGTAGCATCTGCAAGATTTATTTGGAGAATATTTCCTAGCACTTCGTAGTATAGGACGTTTCAATTTGTATTCAGTTTTATCCTTTCCTAATTCCTCTATCCAATTTGCTAATTATGTTTTTTTCATCTTATTATGAACTGCTAATATTTTCAAAGATGGTCTATACTTGTTAAATCTATTATTAAATCTACATTTAGTGGCTCCAATGTACGTTCTGTTTTTATTTTTATTTGTTACTTCACACTTATATATTATATAAAAATGAGATATTTACCTTCTAATGAATATTCCTCAATTCTTACAGTTGCAAAGTTAATTTGCTTTTCCTAATACATTACAATAAATTCTGCTCTTTAGATTCCAGCTCTAAGTTAATGAACATTCTTCATTATTCTCTTTGTCTATATTTGCGCAGTTAGATCATATTATAGTTTTCACTAAGATACTAGTTATTGAAAAAAAATCATATTATTTCGGTTTAAGATGTGTCCTAGATTAATAATAAGTTGATATTTTGAGTGATTCTAATATTTTTCTTTCAAATTAATTTACGAATTTTATTTCTATATGCATATCACAATCAACTTTCATCTATTAAAATATTGTATGAAATAACATGAGATGTTTTTTGTTTGGCTTCTTTTATTTAAATTAATATATATCTATCATTTTTAAGATACTTTATTTCACATCTATATTCTGCTCTTGCTATTGCTTCATTATATTATGATTTCTCCCTATTAAACCTATGCTTATTATGAGATACTCCGGATATATTTTTCGTATGCAGTGTATAATTAATTTTTTATATTGGGATTAGATAGTTAAATTATAATTAATATAATATAGTGGTTGATTAGGTTTATGGTAAAGTGCATGTGTATTATGAATTAAGTTTAGTACGCGATCTCAAAATGTACTGTTTTATGATTTTTCTATGATTATTTTTAAGTCAATTTATATTTTCATATTAAAAAAAGTTGTAAAGCAATTGAATAAATTGTTCTAAATTCTATTCCCACAGTTTGTAAAGAATGGAAATTTAATTTTACAAGATCATTATTCCCATATATATATATATATATATATATATATATATATATATATATATATATATTTATATATATGATATATTGAGTAAAACGATTTATAATTGGAAATTGGAAATAAGTTTCAAAAGAAAAACAAACAAAACCCACGAGATTGTACGATCATTTCAGACACGTTGTTCATTTTATTAAAATTGACAAAAAATATTGACAATTATTTGAAAAATGTTTTGTCCTTTAATAACAAAATCTCCTGATCAGAGAAAATATGGAGGAGGCAGTTATAATTGCCAATATTCATTGAAAATTTAAATAAAATGAACATCGTTTCTGACACGATCGTACAATCTAGTGGATTTTTTAATTTCCTTTTGAAACTGATTTTGAATACAAAATTATGAATCGTTTTTCTGAATATTAAAATAGCTCTAGAATATCTATACCTATTGAGTTTTTTTTATATATCTAAAGTACAATGAGCACTGTTTCCTTTTAATAGTGTTAATATATTTACTAATACATTATAATAAATTCTGCTCTTAAGGTTCCAGGTCTAATTCCCTCAAAATATATAAATATATATTCAAACAAATATTATTAAATGCAAAGAAGACACTTTGCTTTGTAATTCTTTATTTATTTTTTCGATTTTTCATATAATATTTTGTATCAAGATCAAAAATATTAATAAAAGTTCCATAGTTGTTGCTGTCAACGAACTTGCTGATTTTAATACTCGAATTTTTAATTGACCTATAATTTTTAATGGATTTTCATCGACTCTAAATATTTTAACATATCACCTAACGCCGTTTACTGCATATTTTTGTTTTAACTTTCTCATTTTTGCTCCATCGCACATTTACTTCAACAGCTGAAGATGATTCCTGGACGAATCGAAAGCGGTCGTGACAGCAACAATTATGGAACTTTTATTAATAGTTTTTGATTTTGATAATATACGATTATATGGAAAATCGAAAATGAAAAACAAACAAACATAAAGCAAAGTGTCTCCGTTGCATTTAATCATATTTGCTTGAATGAAAAAATGCTGCCTAAACATACCAATTTCAAATATATATATATATATATATATATATATATATATATATATATATATATATATATATATAGTAAGTAATGAAAATATATATGGCAATTAAGCTACACAGAACATTCCGCGTTTCATTCTCGATTGAGAATTCGTCTGGCATAAGCCGGTGTAGCTTAATTGCCATATATATTTTCATAAGTTACTACCTAGCTCCACCTATGTATTGAGCACTGTTCAAATAAATACTGAAAAATGTACGGATGAAATTATATCTTCCTATATTAATTTATGTGATTAAATGACGACGCGCGCACACACACACACACACACACACTATATATATATATATATATATATATATATATAATTTCATGCGTATATATATGTGTATATATATATTATTTTTTTATTTTGTTCAAATATTTATATATCCGTTTGTATGTATATCTACTTACTAACGTCTGACTGTTCTGTGGGAAATTTGTTGGTATTAATATACATATTCTCATCCCCCTGGGGTTGCTCCAGACACATACCCAGTGCACTCATCTAGTCTAACACCTTCATTAACTAAACTTACCACCAGCAACTAAACAATACCAATTACCTAACACCTTCTATAAACTAACTACCCAAGACACAGCTTAATTTACCTTATTTAGTGTATTTAATTACATAACACCTTCTATAAACTAACTTTCCCCCATACACTGCTTAATTTACCTTATTTAGCAATAAATATACGAGTCTAGAATTTCCCTTACAGGTTTATCTACCCCTACCACCAACATATATATATATATATATATATATATATATATAAAAATTCAAAATAACATAATTTAAGGTCTTAAAATAAAACACTATATACCTTCCAGAAACGACTTTCAGATAGTAGAAATTACAAAAACTCCTCAATCGTACGTTAAGCTTCTCAAGAAAAAACTTTAAAAATAAACTCGATACGATACTATTATAAAAATATTAATATACAATAATACACATTGATAAAAATTATAAGCAATAAAACTTTATAAAATAACGTATACACAAATGTAAAGGTAGATTAATGGTCTTAATAACAGATGGTATATGCAAATTATTATGTACATATATGTATATATATTTATATATATATATCCATATATATATATATATATATATATATATATATATATATATTACTATAGACATCTAAGCATACCGAAAGCTAAAACTACCATTATTCAATATTATTTATTTTAACTTATTAAAATACCAACCAGAATAAAATCAAAACACAAATTAATAATTGATTTAATTAAACCAGTAAATATATAGGGCAGATCCATAACCCTACTAAGAAGAAAAAGTGCCCTGAAGACGATATTTGAGTTTCTCTCATATGCATTTACGTACGTGTATATGTCTATCTGCGATTAAATGGTCTTATAGTAGTTATTACTCGTTTTTGTGTATTTGTTTATGTATGTATACGCGCATAAGAAAACAAAATAAAAAGACACTATTACCACTATTCAATAAGCTTTACCATCAAAGTATAAATATATAGATTAAATATCCAACTTGTTAAAAAGTATAAAAAGTTCAAAGTTAAATTTCAAAACAATACACATGAACAAAAACAACAACAAAAACAATAACAACAACAAAAACAGCAACAATAATAATAATAATAATAATAATAATAAATAAACAAATAAATAAATAAAATAAAATAAACTGAAAAGACATCAATTTTTATCAACTGACCAATTGACCCAATTTAGTTTCATGTGTCAATAGCTGAAACACCCCTAAATGACCTGAAATTGGATCCTCACTATTGCGCTTCATCGGAAGCCATGTCAACCGTGCTACCTCAGCCTCCCTTCTCCCCTCTCTCCCCCACTGTCTTCACACACCACCTCTGTATTATTATTACTATTGATTAAATTCCCCGCCTTTCTTTATTTTGTTTATTTGATTGAACTACCGTAAATGAAAAATTGCACTTCTTAACATGTTTTCTGCTTAAAATAGTTTAAATAATTTATTTCATAATAATGATTCATTTTAACAGTATGTTTAATTTGATTTCTTCACTTTCTGAAACGTCAAATGAAAAACGCATTAATTCTTCGTTTAAATATTTGGAGACAACTCAAAAGCGTCCAATTCAATTAATCTAGATTATCTGACAAGAAAGTCTATCTGCTATATATCAACAAATCACAGTGGAGGTTTGAAAGAATAATGAAAATGTCGGAACCTTATTAAATAGATTCAATTGAAATCCCACAAACAAGTGATCGTGTTAAATGCATTCTTTCTTCTCTAAACACATGATTTTATTCAAAGAGAATATTTTTCGAAGTAATACAATTATTTTATTTACAACTGAAGCGAACGATCTGATGCCATGGCAATGTTCAAAATATGTCCCTTGATGTATTAGGGTGAGAAAAAAGACTAAGTGAAAACATGTGCATAAAGTGTCGTCATGATTTGGATAGGTTTGCCACGAATATCAGTTTCCTAAATAATGGCTTAGCTATGATAACAAGTAATAGCGAACCAGTTTTTGTTTGTTTTTATGTTATTCATTTTAACTAGCGGGACCTGCGGAAATTCCACAGTGAACTCTTTCATATGTAATATATTAAGGTTGGCATTTTTGTGGATGTTCAGCGTAAATGGAGACAGTCTGATATTATTGTAGTTCTTTTGTTAAAACTGCAAAAGTATATATCTAAGCAAGCAGGGACGCCCGGCATAGCCTGGTCATAAAATATGCTTAAATATGATATTATAATTTATGCAGATTTCATATATATTACTATAAGAGTCAATTTTCGATCCATTCTTATATATTATAAACCTGCAATTTCAAAAATAAAAATATATCCATATGGCTTATCAGCTTGAATCGAAACCGAAACCCAAACTTATGATGAAAAAAAGATTGTATGCATATATAAGTTGATTTCTTACAGCTATAATCGAAACCGAAACCAAAACTGATGAAGAATTCTTGGTAAAACTATTTATTACAAGAAAACAACAGACACTCTGAAGAAAACAATATATGATACAGAAAATAACACACACGCTATCGTATTATAATATAGATTAAAATATTCTATGTACCAAACAAATTTTTTCATGAAACTATTTTAGTTAAAACAATGTTGTAATAAAATAATTTATTTAGACAAAAGAACTGTCATTATATATATATATATATATATGTATATATATATATGTATATATATATATATATATATATATATATATATATATATATATATATATGAACTAGTGAATATTTAGTAGCATAGCCCTTATGCAATTTTACAGCCTGCAATCTTTTGGGAATTTCTTGAATTAGACTGCACAATGCCCCGAGGAAACGGTATCTCACTTTTCTTTCATTTTCGTCCAAAGTTCTTGCAAATTTGAAATTTTATCATTACGTAGCTGTTTCTTGATGTAATGCCATACGTTTGAGAAAGGATTGAGGTCTGCAGATTGTGCAGACCAATCCAAACACGGAATATCATGCTCTTCCAGAAACCTCTTGACATTGCCAGCCGTGTGAATGGGATCATTATCCTGCATGGAGATTGGGTTATCATCCAAATTCCGACCTAAGTAGGGTAGGAAATGCTCAGTTGATATATTAATGTGCTTGGTCGAATTAATTCGACCTTGAACTATAGGCCCTGGACCATTGGTACTAATAATGCCCCACACCAAAACATAATCTCCACCTCCTTGCAGCGTTGAAACTGAGCACATAGGATTAAATTCTTCGTCTTTCCTTCGGCGGACGTACTGCCTACCATCACTGCCTAGCCTTCTGAACTTGCTTTCGTCGCTAAAAAGCACTTTTGACCAATATGAAGAGCCATGATTTTCAATACATCTGACGGAGTCCAAACGGCGCTTTCGTCATTTACAGAAATCATTGGCTTGTGTCTTGCAACATATCCTCGCAAATTAAATTCCTTTAATCTGTTCTTGACAGTAGAGCACTTTTTAAAAGATTGCACTGTTGTTGGATTTGGGGTGCCATTTCAAATCTGTTTATTACCCTGAAAGTCTTGATAGCATTTTTCCCCTGTTAGAAGTAACTGCAGTACGACCGGATTTAGGGGCAGCACGCATCCTACCGGTGTTTTGGTGCTTTTGCACAGTCTTTCGTACTTTATCGTCACATTTCAATCTGCGACCGATTTCTTGATTGGATAAACCAGAAAGGTGGATATTAATGAGCTCCTGACGATCACTAAGAGAAAGTCGTGGCATATGGACTAAATGTTACGTTGTATAACCTGTAACAACAACAATTACGATTGAAGATGCTTTGTTGCCTTTTGGTGGATGTTTTAAACTGATTTGGGGGCGATAATTAAAGCTGGTTTTAAGCGAATTTGGTGCTGCGGACTTCCTTTTTGCCTCCTCAATTTTAAGTTAATTGGCGTGAACACTAAAATATTTCAATTAATAATCAAATATGAACCGGTAAAGTTATAGAGGAATGAAAAGCGAATCAAATGAGGTGATTAGATATAGATTATTTAAACAATTACATTATATTCAGCTTAAATTTGTAGTTTTTGAAAACATTACAAGTGCGGACTTTCTTTTTGTCGACACTGTATATATACAGAATCTTTTTGTCGACACTGTACATATACAGAATCTTTTTGTCGACACTGTACGTATACAGAATCTTTTTGTCGACCCTGTACATATACAGACATGTGTAATTTATCGATAGAAGTGTGCATATATCAGTGTCTTCGCGTAATTTCCTTCAATAATTATAGAAACAAACATATAATGTTACCGGAAATATTTACAATCATTGAGTTGAAATCAAATAAATTTCCATTGTTCATGAAAATCCGACCTTTCAACTTAAAACAGTGGACCACATTTATTGTATTTTAGACACGAACTTTGTGTGCGAACACATTAACGTTTAATTTAAGCAGCTAGGAAATTACAACGAGTATTTAGGTCAGAGAACCCATTTACCCAGATACGCCATAACATATAATTTCATTTAATTGTTCACAATTTCTTGAACGTCACCCACTCTGGAAAAAGTGACACAAATCTGATCATGCTGATGCCATGATAATAATTAGCAGCTCTCCATGCTTCCTCAGAATATATCCTTGGCTACGCTGAGAGACGACACAAGGACTGGTTCGACGGTTGTGGAGGAGACATCGGTTGTCTAATACGTGAGGAAATTTTCGCTAATGATGCCCTTTACTAGAAATCCAGCACCTTCCATATTATACGAGCGTTTCTCCTCTATCGTTCCATGGTGCAGCGATAATTGCGTCGGGTGGAAAATGAATGGTGGGTTAAGATCCAAAGACGTGCGGACCTTGGCGACACCCACGATTTCTACGAGACAGTAAAAATGATCCATAACCCAAACCAACACTCCATGTACCATGTGCGTAGTAAGGATGGTGCACTCATGAAAGAGAAGAGCACTATTCTGAAAAGATAGATTGAACATTAAACATAGATCTTGAACATTATGAGAGCTGCTTAATAAGATCAACACCACCAATCCCTCCATCATCGATGATCTCTCCACTCTGCCATCCATTCCCGCGCTGAACAACTCTCCATCTATCAGCGAAGTGAAGGATGCCATTCACAGCCTAAAACCAAGGCAGCTGGTCTCCACAGCATACCCTCTGAGATCCTCAAGTATGGCGGAACTGACTTCCTCCTGCATCTCCACCGGTTCATCCTGGATTGCTAGTCAACAAAGTGTCTCTCACAGCAGTGGAAGGATGCTAACCTTATCCTCATCTACACACGCAAGAGTGACCGCGCTGAATATGGCCACAACCGAGACATCCCTCTCCCCTCTGTGGCCGGAAATATTGGCTAAGATCATGCTCTTCGGTAGCTAACGCACGGCATACGGAACGTTGGCTGCAATATCCCTGTCAATCTTTTGGAGACTTTGGCATCGGACACAAACACTTGGCGGTCCACATGTTATAGCGGGATGGCCTTCTTCAGCAACGACCATCAACGAGCAGCTACGGGGCGTCGCATACTGAGACACGGATGAGTGGAGGCCACTCACTGTCAAAACCGGAATCATGTCTTCTGTGCTCTATCTGGGCAAAGCAGATTCACAGTCATCAGCGAAGTCACTGACTCAAAAAAAATATGATGAAGTCATTCACATGGATGGACTACTTTAAATAAGTAAATTAATTAGCAGCTACAACAGATAAGTAGTTAGAATGGAATTGTGATATTATTTATAATTTTATAGGTAGTTCTTTCGTAGTAATACTTATACAGAGTACCTATACTATCGAGGAGAGAACTGTATGCAAATGTTATATATATGTATATATATATATATATATATATATATATATATATATATATAGAGAGAGAGAGAGAGAGAGAGAGAGAGGAGATAGAGTTACCTCGAAAATCCTGTGTTACTTACTTATAGTCCATTGAAACAGATATTAATTAACAACATTTATGAGTACATACCATCGGCGGGTTAGATAACTTATTTCAACATACGAGGGATGTGCAATAAGTAATGCCCCTGCCCCACTTTCAGTAGTCTGATCTAGCTGAAATTTTGCATGTGCAATGAATTTTATCTCTACGGGTTATGTGGCGAATTACAGCTCTGAACTATTTGTGGGTTCTGTTTTACAGGTGTTTAAACTGAGTCAGGTGTGAAATGGAGCCTGTTGAATGTCGAGCAGTGATCCGGTTTTTGTATTTGAAAGGACGCACACCACAGGAGACTTTTGCTGAAATGAAAGAAACTCATGGTGATAATGCCCCATCATATGACCTTGTAATATGCTGGCATCGTGAATTCAAACATGGCCGAAAGTCTGTGGAAACAGCTCCCGGACATGGTCGCCACCCTTCTGCCCTTGATGAGGCATCTGTTCGTCAAGTTCAGGCTGCCAATTTTAGAAGATAGGCGCATTACTATTCACCAAATAGCCCAAGAGATGAAGATTAGTACAGGGTCTGTGTACCTATAATTTATGGTCATTTGCATATACATAAGGTGTCTGCCAGATGGATTCCCAGGTTGCTCACACCATTCCAGAAGCGAGAACGCTCTGAGTGCTCGAGAATGTATTTGGAGATGTGCCAAGAAGATGAGTCAAAGTTTTTCAAAAGACTGATTACACAGGATGAAACCTAGGTCCATCACTATGATCCAGAGACCAAAGCTCAGTCAATGCAGTGGAAGCACTTGGACTCGCCACCTCCAAAGAAGGCAATGGTACAGCCCTCCGCTGGCAAGGTCATGCTCACAGTCTTCTAGGACCAGGTTAGAGTAGTGATGACAGATTTCCTGGCAAAGGGTACCACAATTACAGGAGCTTATTATGCTTCACTTTTGAGGAAATTAAGGGAAGCTATCAAAACAAGTCGCGGGGCAAGATCAGCAAAAGTAACCTCCTCCTGCAGGACAACGCTCCGGTACACAACTCAGAAGCACAGGCGTGTGGTTATAAAAACTCCTTCCCCATCTTCCCTACTCTCCTGACCTTGAACCTTCTGACTTTCACCTCTTCCTAGCCATGAAATTGTTTGAGATAGGAAAGCCACGTCGGGGTTGAAAGTCACGTCGGGGTTGAAGGACCAACCTGGGGTGTTCTACAAGATCGGTCTTCAGAGCTGCATCAAATGATGGGAGAAATTCATAACTCTGGATGGTTCCTATGTAGAGAAAGACTAATAACTGTGCCAAGTCTCGTTGCTTTACTTCTATGGGAAGTGGGTCAGGGGCATTACTTATTGCACGCCCCTCGTATATGATAGATATATACAATCATTCTGACAAGGTCGCAGGTAAAATTAGTCTGAATTTTATGTTACCACATAGACTAACAAAGTTTTGAAAACATAATATACAATAAATATAACAACAGCGACGCCGAGAATAAATATTTTAACGTTATGATCAATAGACGGTTTTTGGATAGCCAGCCACTGGTATCCGATCGGCATCCTGCGAATTTGGGCTGCTTTGCAGCAAGTAACATAATGTATTGAAACATTTGCATAAATACCCAAAATAAGAGTGAATACACAACAAATTAATTTACACAAGTAATTAAGACCTTTTATGAGAAGATATATATATATATATATATATATATATATATATATATATTAAATCCCCGAAACAGTGTTTCATGGTAAACAACTGATGATCCCCTGAAAAATAAAATATTGGTACTAAAGTAAATTCAAGAGCGAGTTGATGCAGTGATTGCAGGTGATTAAATGACTTACTGACTAGATGGTTTTCTAACGAATGATAAAAACATTTTTTGGATAGTTTTAAAGGTTAAAAACTTCAAAAACTATATATATATATATATATATATACATATATATATATGCATATATATATATATATATATATAAAGAATTTGAATGCTTAAGGAATGTTAAACAATAACAATAATAAATCGTTTGATCTCGAATTTTAAAGTATGACGTACCTATTTTATATGGAAAGCGGTCAAAATTTAGAGAACAAAACTACAGTTCATGTTATAGTTAACAAATCGAGGCAGGTTGTTTTCTTAGCGACTGAAACGAGGGAGTAAACCACGTGTTTAAAGATGTAAAGGCTAGCATGGATATCTTAGCGTAAGGTTTCGGTCACCACGGGTTATTGAAGATGGAAATAAAGCTTAAACCAAAGAAGTTGCTAATGTGTTGATTCGCATGCCATCCGATATTGGAAGTCTATTTATTCCAGCGTTTTTAAGATGAAGAGGAATTAATGAAAAGAAGCGACGAAATCGAAGAACTTTGACTAAAAATATGTCTCTTTATTTGAGCGCCAGGCAAACCTGGAGTTATTATCGTCACCGCTCGCGTATTTGGACTGGAGTTAGCGGCCCATTGATTGCGCATATTAACCCCCTTAAAGACGCATTGATAAGTAGAATGTCACACACCATTATTTACTCTACTAATGACTATGAAGACGTACTTTTTGCATATATGTAATATGCACGCAATGATGCCGTATGTAATATAAAATTATTTGGTTTTCTATTTCTACGTTACATTATTGAACTTTAAGATGCACGTATATATAGATAACGTGTAAAGAAAAACCGGATTAGATACCAAAAATACTCACACACTACTAGGAACATAGAGGTTTTGGTTACGAAATTTTTATTAACTGTTACGTAAGAGAAAATCTACTCTTGATAATATAATGATGATATGGTAAACAAAATTCAAAAATTCAACAGTTTTATAAAAAGTACATCATATTTTTCTATGAATAAACATATCTATTTATTTAAATTAAATTCGCTATTCGATTCATAATCGAATCTTGATCAGAAATTATAGGTTTTGTTTTGCGCGCCATGGCGGTGGTAATGCTTGGCGCGTTTTCATTTAGATGTTGGTGAAGCATAAGTTTATCTGATATAGTAGAAAACACTGGTCTAGTGTGTATGCGTTTAGACATAGAAAGTCTATTGTTGAGAGTAAGCCCTGTTGATATGGAACGCAAATTTAGTCAACGTGTAAGATTAAAAGCTAGAGGTAAGATGAAAGTGTAGATGTTTATGAAATTGATTTTACGTGTAAGTAGTAAATTATTTTAGTTTTCCGATGGTGATTCACAGAAACCCTAGCGATGGATTTTTATTTTTTCAGCCGGTATGAGCCTCGAATATCTGGCTTCGAATACCAACTGAGGGAAATTTTCCATGGGTTCCCCCACATACACAAAGACGGACATTAGATATAATTGCATACAAACCATTTATTTCTTAATCAGTGAAAGTGTATTGGTCAGATTACTGCTCTACAGTAGCGAGCTAATATGGTTAACTAAGTAAACATGCAATTTATACTAATGCAGAATTTGAGGATTATAAGAATGTGCAAAATATAACAAATGAGCTTGTCTAGTATCGAAAGAGGGCAAAGTTTAGATAACAAAAGACACGTTCATTATATACTTAACGACCGAATCGAAGCAGAGAGAGTGTTCACTTTAAGAAGTTTTTTTTACAAGGTGGTCACCACTTATCAAGGCCCGGAAGCCACTCAGGGATAAGGTTTATTGTAAGTACAGTACGTTAGTGTGGATATTTAGAGTGTATACTTAAAGGGTCGGTTCATCAGAAATTTGTTTACGTTGGACTTGAAGACATCCAAGTTGTAGTCAGGAGGGAAGCAGGCTGACGGAACGGAGTTCGACAGGCGTGCAGTTCTAAGAAGAAGCTTTGTTTATGGAATCTACGTTTTGATTTAGGCATAGATAAAGAGTGGGGAAAGTTTTTGAGAGTGGATTCAGCTAGACGGGTGCTTTTTGTAAAAGATTGGGGATAGGGGACCAAAGATTGGAGTTCAGATGAGCACGTGCCATGGAAATAACGATAAAACAAAGATAGGTTTACAAGGTCTCTTCTGTGGGAGAGAGGTTGCAGGGAAGAGAAAAGGGCATCTCCCACTAAGCTATTGAGTCTATTTTGTACTTTGTAAAGGCAGGATAGGCTGTTTTTAGCAGCTCCTGCCCAGATATGGCAGCAGTATTCCATCCTTGGACGTACTTGGCTTTTATATAGATAGAGAATTGCATCAGTAGTGAGATATTCTCCTGTAGCGGTAGAAGGATCCTACCATCTTTCCAGCGACCTTAGCAACAGACTTGCTGTACATGTTCCATTTCAGACCAGGAGTGAAGGTCAAGCCCAGAAGCTTGTCAAAACATAGGGCTTCTCCTAGACGAGAGCCATCCATTTCAATTGATGCCAGATGGAGACCAGAGCGTTAATGAAGTAAAGATAGTAGTTGGGTTTTAGATGCATAAAAGGTAACCAGCCACGTCTCCCCCCACTGAACCACTCGTTCGACATCAGAGGAGAGAGAGAGTCAGAGAGATCTTTGACATTTACAGCCTTTGATGTGTTGGTGTAGATGGTCTTGTCATCAGTATAGATGTCAACGAATGATTTAAGTATGTGTTTAGGGAGATCATTGATGTAGATCAGGAAGTAGATTGGAAATAGTTGTTTGCTTTGCGACAAAGTTTCGTTTCGTGACAGAGTGAGGGCACAACTTTGGAAAGTGTGAGGGCACAACTAATATTTAAGGACATAATAGCTAGCGAAGAAAACTTGGTGTTGAGTTCCTGTCATCACGAGGTATTGAGGATTGAAATAAAGTAGAAAATAAACATTTTTTATGGTGTTTCGTATGTCATCCCTTATTAGCATGTCCTTTATTTTGCGTTTACAAGATGATGAGAGATTAATGAAAAAAAGCGGCGATAACGAAGAAACCCGACTAAAGGTATGGCATTTTATCTGTACATCACGCACGCTTATAGTTATTGTGGTCACCAATCGCGTATTTGGACTGGACTTATCTGTCCGTTAAAAAGACCTGTTTATTGTGAATGTTTTAACCCGCATCTATGCATTGATAACATGGAACTCGTCCTTATTTCCTCTACCAATGACGACGAAAGTGGTGATGCGGTATTGAACACAATTACAAAAAATCACAAAATGGCATCTTTGCACACAACGTTACTATATCTATTTTCTGCAAAGCACTGCTTAAGAGATATCCCAACGCCGCATCTTTGTAACTAATACGGAAGGGCATTATTTCCAAGGAATATATTATTTATGGTTGGTACTTTTTTTTATAGTCTTGGATTTTTCGTATGAGATAGCTGTTAGAAATGTTAAGTAATAAAACTAATACATTAAGCTTTACGTCACACCACGCTAGAAAAATAATGTATAATTGAAAATTACTATTCGTAACAGAGCGCGAACGCGCGTATGCAAATGCATAGGAAATGTGAAATGATGTCACTGTAAGAAAAAAAAACTACAAAACGATAGAGATCATGTGAGAGAAGACAATCGCGTTTTAGGTGTAGATGACGTCAAGGCCATATCGAGAAGTCACGCCTGGCGGGAGAATAATGAAATAAATTCCGTTATGTCAAAAAAGGGGCCGATCTATTATTTGTACTGCTTTCCTTGTGACGTAGACTGCATACAGCGTGTTGGGTCTACTTCTGTAAAGTCTACAGCATTAAAAATTTGGTATGTAACGTAACAGCTTATAAAGTATTGCTGTCAGATATCTGTCTGTGTGAGAATTATTTTACAACTACTAAAAATGTCTTCTTATTCAGATTTGCTCCAAACTCTCCGTTATACAATGTTTTGCTGGAAATGTTTCGTTAAAATAAAGCGAGATACTATTGAAAGTAGTCGTTAAAATATATACACCAATTTTATAAATAAAAGAAACAATTAACGCGATAGCCGGGGTTTTGTAATGCCCCAAAATTCACAAGAGTTCGAGGATGGCCATTGCCCAAGGTTTTATTTTCACACATTTCATGCTAATCTCCTAGAGCACTTTTTCCTTGGAATGTCGACGGGGCTGTAAAGCCATTTTCGGTAGGCCAATGTTCCCTTCCTCTATGCCGTTGGCTGGTCAAATCCCAGTTTCTCGACGTTATGGTCCATCGATCCACCAGGGTAAGTGAAATAAACAACCTTCATCTAACATAAAAGTATTATCATTTACAAAAATAAAAATAAACACATCAATTTGTTTTTGTTTATATAATGTTACATGAATACATGATTTTGTGTAATATATTTTGTTTGAAGTATGTTTAGGTTGAGCGGTCATCTGAAAAAAAAAAATTAATAAAATTCGTGTCTTTTTATCCTTGTTTTATTTTTTAGTTACACTAAATACTGATGTGATTTTTTTTTTTTGATAAAACAACAACGAGAAGGAGCCTTGTTATTTTCGTCAGATTGGAAATAATTTCCAAATTTCACCGTTAGAACCGCAGTCTTGCAGCCCGTGTTTTTATAAGTTGTATCACGTAAGAATAACAAAATAAAACAGACTTACATAAAAGGAAATATAATAATCAACATCCATATTATACTTCTTGGCGTTCGGACCAAGATCAAAATGTAGTAGCTGTTCTGATACTACACTTCAATTTTTTGTTCCCAGTTAGTAGAGGAGAAACCTTTTACGACTAAGACAATTTTTAATTTCTGTTCCTTTCTCCACATTAAAAAACAACTTTGGTGCCTAACTTTGCCCTCGTGGGGAGGTAATGCAAATAGGAGCATCAATATTATATTTTCAAACATATTCATTATAGAAAAACATAGTTTTCTTTTCAAAATGTTAAACTCTTGTAAGTTGGGGGGGTCCATTTTTTTTTTAAATAACTAAATAATACAACCAAGAAACAAAAACAACATTCTTTTTTAATCGATTGATTAGAAAAACGAATTGATTTTTCAGTTGATAAATTGTGGATCAGATGGAAAGTTTTGAATATGTAAGGAAGAAGAGCAAAAAAATATGATTAGCCATTTATTTATTAGTAACTCGACCCCACGTAATAATTTAAAGGCAGTATAATGTGGATTTTGGATTTACTTTCAGCAACCGTTAACTCTCGCTTCCTTTTTTTTTTCTTAAAATCCGGAAACGATATTTCTACAAAAAAATGAAAATTTTCTGTTTTCTTGGTCAGAATCTATTCCAAACACGTATCCTCAGAAAGAGTTTGCCATTGAAGTGTTATTTTAGCTCGTTAAATGGAGTGATGTCATTCTTTGTCTGGAGTGACTTTCATGTAATAAGCCTATATAAATAACAGAGTTATTGGACTTCATGAGAGAATAGAATTGCATTACAAGAACAATCATTTTTTTTTTGCTATGGAGAAAAAATCTTATATGTATTATTTAATTGGAATTCATTATTAAGATGAGTATTATTTATTAATTTATTTAAGATGGGGATAATAGTCCGACATAAATAAATTGATGAATTAGTAAAACTCCTCTCGTCAAAAAAGCAAAAAAAAAAAAAAAAAAAAAAAAAAAAAAAAAAAAGGTAGAAAATCCCAACCTTCACATAGGGACTACATGAAGGAGAATATATTCAGTTCTGGACCTCTTTTCTTCTACATACGTGAATTTACTCAGACCAGATGTCGTCTTAGTGTTGAAACAATGTTGAAATCCGACCATGTTTTAAAACCACTGCTTATGATGGGATCTGTGTGCCGACGTGATTATGCCGTATATAAGAGATATACGTTCGTCTGTAATAATTACATTGAAAACAACCTTATACTTGACGAGTTTATATATATATATATATATATATATATATATATATATATATATATACATATATATACATATATATATGTATATATATATGTATATATACACTCATAAGCAAAAAGAAATTGACCAAGAATGAAAGAAGAGAGGAATCAATTTTTCAATATTTTCCATGCATTTTTGTTAATTTAACTGAAAAAGTCTATTTTGCAGATCATTATTATTATTAGAGCATATAATAATAAGTCGAAAAAATTAATCCTAAAAATGGTAACACCGCATCTTGATGAGGATATAAAGAACGAATTGCAGGATTAAGACAGTTCAAAATGATTTACAAGCAAATTTTTGATATTTTAAGAAAAGAAAATGTGAAAACATCTTTTTCTGCAATGAAGGGAATTGGTCACAGCTTTGAAGTCGAAAGCTTGGCAGAATCGAAATCTGGATCTGGTCGTCCTATAGCATTCACAGTTTATATAAGCATCATGCTTAAATTTACTGTTTTGAAGGATTGAAAGAAAACTTATGTTGACAATAGCAAAGAATTCAAAACAGGGCTGGAAATTCTCTTTCTAGATATACAATATCTAGACGAATGACAAAAATGCGATTTTCCTCCAAAAGTTGTGCAAAGAAGCCATTTTTATCTAAGAAGAACATCAATGATAGAAAGAGATTTTTCTTGTGTTATGGCAAGGAAGATACAGACTGGTTCAGAAATGTTTTCTGGTCAGATGAATCAAGATGTTGTCTTGTTATTGATACTCCTGATGCTCCCGAACGGTTCAAGCGAAGAACTGGAGAAAGATTTTCGACAAATGGCATAAAAATGATATTTAAACACGGGGATGAAGGGATAAGGGTATGGGGAACTTTTACTGCAGTAGGAGTTGGGGATGTGAGAAGTCAATCAATGCAAAGGGATACATTCGAATATTAGAAACAGGAATGTTACCAAGTATCCAGAAGCTGGGAACATCCCAGAACATCATTTTTCAACATGTACACACTGATAAAGTCACAAAAAATGTTTTCTGATGATTCAAGTGATGTGATATTTTGGCCAGGTGAAAGCCGCGATTTAAACCCAATCAAGAATATTTGGTTCATAATATCTCGAGCATTAGCCAGGGAAAACATTTTCAAAAAATTACAAACTGTGGAAAGCTGTACAAAGCGAATGAAAAAGCATCTCCTTTTCACACTGTTCCATTTTGGTTAAGAGAATGTCTAAAGAATTGATCTTTTAAAGAAATGAAAAGGGAATGCGATTCCATCTGAAGCATTTATTAAAGTAAATGTTTTGTTCTGTGTTATTAGTGTCGTTTAAGTTTCCTTGTTCAATTTTTCTTTATTCAATATAGCTTTTAGTTCAATAAATATATAAAATTTATGGGGCCCATTTTTTTTGCTCACGCATGTATAAATAAATATATATATATATATATATAATTATTCTTTCTAGTTTTTAAATATATATTTGATTATTTATTCTATTTTATATATATACATATATATATAAATATATATATATATATATATATATATATATATATATTCATACTAGAGTCATTAATGTCTTGATTTTTAGTAACATGACTTCTAATACCGATTTATGGTTACTTTTTCTAAAAATTGATTGTTTTACTTTATTTTAATTTCTTTTGCATATGGAAGAAAAACTTTGAGAACTTTGGCCATTAATAAAAATGGCCAGTCAGGAAGTATGCTCCAGGTTTGAAAACATCGTGTCGCTTCGTTTTTGCAGTTCTCAATTACAACTCTCAATCATAGAATTTTTGGAACGGCCAAAATCCATTCAAAATTCAAACTAAGGTTATCTCTTGTTTTTACTAGAGTGACCTCTTATCAGAACCAAAATTCAAGGACAAGTATTTAAGAGTTTCAAATGTCCAGTCAGATAATATCGTGATGATTGATAATGCTAAAGACTTTGATTATTTAAGAGAGTTCTCTTTTTGTGAGATATGCCGAAACCAATCACCACTTCATTTCTTGAGAAAGGAAGGACTATGAATTGCACAAACTACTGACCAGGTAAAGAATACATAAAGTAAAAATGCAGAGGTACTCCGTTAGAAGGGGTCATCTTGCATCATGATGACGCAAAACCGCACAGAGAAGCCTAAGCTGTGCAAAGCGTCAACAAGCTAGATTGGAAACTGCCTTATTATCCACCTTGCAGATCTTGGCCTTTCGGACTTTCACCGTTTGGTCCCTTGAAAGCGTTCCCGAGAAACAGATAGTGTAAAAATGACGATGAAGTAAAAATATTGTGAGCGATTAGCTGAGAGAGTTTCCCCCTAAAAAGGAATACGGATATTTGTACACAGATGGTAAACTGCTGGTATATATGTATATATATATATATATATATATATATATATATATATATATATATATATATATATATATATATATATATATATATATATTAAATATAATTGCCGGGAGTCTCTCGAAAGCTCTTTCAGCTATCATCTCACCAGGAAAAAATCGATAGCGTAAAAATAATAATACTATGTCGAAAGTTAAGAGTTCTGATGGGGAACTATTGAATGTGCCAAAAATTACGGGGACACTAAAATAAAGTTTATTAACATTTAAAACCCGTTTAAAATAATGGCACACCGAGGGGAAAAAACGGGAGAAAAGATTCACAGTTCCGCAAAGAGAAACAATGTGTTAGATGTTTCTTTCTGCCGGCAAAAGAAGGTTTCATAGAAATTCTTCATGTCATTCCTATTTGCATATATTTTAATTTCGTCTGCTTTCTTGCTTAGCCAAGAATCATGCATGTGTCTGAGCTTCAACTGAACGTTTCTATGCAAACTCTTCCATATGCCCTTCTTTAGTTTGAAGGATGGATTTTCAATATGCATTTTCTATGTAGAATGCTTATCCTCTAGCAACTGGGTGATCTCCAGGCAGTTCTCATCAAACCAGTCCTTGTGTTTCCTGGAGATTGGCCCTAAACACTCCATGGATTTGTTGTACATTGCCTCGCGAATTGTCTTCCATGCTGTTTCCACATCTCGGTTATCTATTCCAGCAGGTTCAAGGCGCTTTGACAGAGTTTCAGAGAAATATTTCTGGGCAGTTTTTATTTTCAACTTGTTGATATTAAATCGTTTTGGAGCTCTCTTTCCTTGACACCTTCTCTTTGGTTTGATATACAGATTGAGTTTAGCCACTATGAAACGGCTGTCTGTCCAGCAATCGGCTCCACACATGACCCTAATGATACGTATATCCCGCCTGTCTCGTTTCCTGGTGATGATAAAAGCAAAGAAAAGTGCCAAGAACAAAATGTAGACATTTACTCAATCTATGTTGATCTCACCAAAACCTTTGTAAATATAAACAGAGAAGGCCTCTGGAGAATAATGGCAAATTATGAAACTCCTAATAAATTCATTGCCATCATACATCAGTTTCATAATGGAATGATGGCCAGAGTGCAAGATCGCAGGAGGAGACCTCTGACCCTTTTGAAGTCACAAATGGAGTGAAGCAGGGATGAGTTTTGACTCCTACCCTGTTCAGCCTCATGTTCTCTGCGATGCTAACGGATGGCTATAGAGACAATGATGTGTGCATTGGAATCAGTGTCAGATGTACGTATCAATCTTCAACCTCAGGAGGCGAGGCTACAAGCTAAATCTTGGATTGCATCAGACACTGTAAATGATTTACTGTTTTCTGATGAGACAGGCATTCAACATAGTGCAAACATATTCTCGGAGGCTTGTGAAAATTCTGGCCTCACAATCAATACCAAGAAGACTGTGGTGGTGCATCAGCCTGCTCCGGGAAAACCATATGCAAAACCCAACATTTCAATCGGAAGACAACGACTCAATACAGTTGACAAGTTCACCCACCTTGCCACTACGCTCTCTCGCAATGTAGTCATTGACGATAAAATCAAAACCAGACTCGCTAAAGCAAGCGCTGCGTTTGGTGCGTTTGGCAGACTCCACAAAGATGTATGGGATATCATCTCCATGACAAAGATCAAAGTCTATAAAGCTGTCATACTAACCACCTTACTCTATGGATGTGAGTCCTGAACTGTCTACCAAAGGCACACTATAAAATTAAATCACTTGCACACCACCAGATCGAGTAAACTGCTTGCCATAGGCTGGTAGGAAAGGATACCAGACACAGAAGTCCTCACTCGTGCTGAACTCCCAAGCATACCCACTATCCTGGTGAAGGTTCAGCTTCGCTGGGCTCGGCTGGTCAGGAAGCCCGCATGCCAGACTACAGATTACACAAGAAGCTTCTGTTTGCTGAGCTCCAAAATGGCAAGCGCTCTCATGGCGGCCAAAGAAAACGATTTAAAGACACTCTGAAGGCATTACTGAAGGCCTTCAACGTTGATCCGTCATCATGGGCGCAGACAGCTTTAGATGGAACCAAGTGGCGGACCGCTATTCATGACGGTGCCCGCAAATATGAAAGTTACAGAAAGGTTACTGCAGAGAAGCGCAGAAAGGACAGGAAGGACAATGTTTAGAAGCCCTCGACATCTGCTATGATTCCCTGTTCCCACTGCAATAGAACTTTTCAAGCAAAGATTGAGCTTAACAGCCATATCCGTAAACACCGATGATGACTCCCCCTACCCTACCCTACCCTACCCTACAGGATGATGAGATGGTCCTCGTCGTTTCGACGGACGAACACACACACATACAGAACCTAATATTAATTTAAGAAAATTATTTTGTATCATACCTGAAATTAAAGTTTAAAATCCAAATATCGAGTATCATGGTTCAAGTGTGATTTAAAAAGAAAATTGTTTTTGAACCTGCCTCTGGTATATCACAGAACGTATTGTTGATTGTATATTCTAGAGTTTTTTTTACTTGTGTGGTAAAAAAAAAATCTCAAGTACTCTCGTGATGTTAGTATGTGTAAAGCGTTTACTTTAGATAAAATCGCCTGTCCCATTCTCTCATCGGATTTTTTTCGATTATCGATACTTATCGAAGATATTCCGATAGAAGACCTCTCTCCAAAAACTACCAGGCACATAAAGTATATTTCTATGAAATTTTAAATAAATCGAGTCACCCGGTTAAGGAGTCCATAAGGTACGAGCTCACACACACACACACACACACACACACACACACACACACACACACACACACACACACATATATATATATGTGTGTGTGTGTGCGTGTGTGTGTACATATATGTATATCTCTTATATCCCTATTACCAATAGTCTATATAAACAAACACCTATAGCAATGAGAAAAACAAGACTACTAGATTAACGAGTCAAACAAGTTGAAACAAAATAAAGTGGTGAATAGATTTAGCAATTTTGAATCAAACATAGTAGTATTTATTTTTTAAAAAAGGGCTAAGACTAGCTACATCATAATCTCAGGCTTAGTATAGGTATATTACAAGTTTACAGAGATGTTTGTGTACGGTTTTTGTTCATCTAATAATCGGACATCGTCTTCCCGACGATTTCAAAAGAAAATGCAATTTTCCCGAGGATGCTGTTCATGACTTTCAACGCATTCCCAAAACAAACTGATATTTCCTTATCTTTTCATGAATTCGTTGTCATAAATCCTCAGTCGGTTCTTTTTTGTTTGACTTAAAGTTTGTGGGCAACATCATTATATAATTTTTAGAACAAATATCCATGCATACATTATTGCTCTGATTAATTAAGCTTGTCACTGCAAACATTCTCAACTCTGAGATGTCGCTTCATTATTGATTATATTCTCTTGTGATTACTCTAGTGCTACTGCAATTCTTAAACGTAGGCGTCAAATGTACTCGAAAGAAAGACGGACAAACAAAAAATAGAAAATAGGTCCAAAATTGTAGACTCCTTGACACAAGATGGACAGACAAATTTTCAACGTTGTCCGTACGATTAAACCGACCAGCTCAACAAACGAGAAGTACTTTCGGCCAAGTGCCAAAATTGTCGATCGGTGTAAAACACCCTGTTTGAAGTGATCCACTTAGACGTAAGACTGGACTAAAACAGAGTATGGAACAGAGCCAGATGGCGAGAAGGTTTCAACGAACAATTTGTCTGAGATCTGTTCTCTATTGATTAAATATATTACCTTTTATCGCTTCTCTAGTCGCGGTTTTCATTCATTGTTTTACGTTATTTTGTTTTACTTTCGATTTCGTTTTTTATACTTTGTTCTTTAGCAGACATTTTGGGTGAGATAAAATAAACAGAACAACGATATATATCGGGGTATAACACAAAAGTCTAATCATCTTTTTTTTCAAATTCATTTTAGTAAGATTGAAGAAATCAAGGCGTCCCTTTTGAGGCTCACACTTAATTTCCCTACGAGTTTCATTTGTATCTGAGTGCTCTCTTGAGCATAGACTTTTTTAGGGCTGCTATCTGTATTTCTCTACAATCTGGTATTAAAGGTATTAAATTTAGGTAGTTTATTAGGTTTGATTTTATTAGACAAGTTACCCCTACCATAACGGATATTATATCTATTTTTTCAGGGACCACGTTGATTCTAAGTCATTCTTGAGGTTCTGATGTTTAATTATGTTTTGTTGAGGCCGTATTTGTTTGGGGCACCTACATCAATGATCAGAGCATTCTTTTCAGGTTTGTTCCAGATGATAATATCTGCTTTAATAGCTCTGTCCTTTATATATCTAACCTCCTGCGTAATTTTATCATAGGATCAAGTTTAAGTATGTCTCTGTTATTTTAAGTTTTACTTCGTTATTTATTTCCCCCTGTTATTCTTATTACGTTGACTGTTATAGAAGCTCTTATAATGTTTAACACGTGAAATATCGATATACAATGCAGTATACATTTCATTAACGATAAAAATAGTTCGAAAGTATATGCAACGATATAATAATTAAATCAGTAAATAGTTTTAAATTTCGTGTACATTTCAGCACGGATTCTTATAGTCTGAGGACTACAAAATAGACAATTATAGTCCTTAAACGAGTTATCACACTTGTTTTTGTTTTTTTTTTCTAACTGAAATAACCTTAACGCGTCTGCGCCGGATAATGCTTTATGGAAATCGCTCTAGATAAGGTATGAATCGATTTAATATAAGAAAATTATAAGAACAAGAGATGGTTAACGGAAAGATGAGAGATGCAAATACAGTTTAGTTATCCATAAGCCCTCAGTTCTTTCAATCAGATATTTTTATTCGATTCAGTAGCTTGCACTAAAATTCATTGAGTTAGCAGTTACATTCCAGGAAACATACAACTGGGTAAATTAGCGCAAGTTGTAACAATATAATGATCTGTGGGATTCATGTTTCAGAAAATTAAATAAAGTATAATTTAAAACAAAAATATGCATATATATATATATATATATATATATATATATATATATATATATATATATATATATATATATATAACCTAGCGGCACTGATCAGTTGTGATACAACGAAACAGTACTGTATATTGATGACAACAAATATATATATTTCATTAATTAAAATAGACTTTTTTTTCTAATAATTGTATTTTCGATCCTTTTCAGCTTCTGAATAACTATCTTCGCCTCTGACGGGAATTGGCTTTAGGATTCATCGTCAGGGATAAATTAAGCTAACTGGTTTCGGACAATTAATAAAGTTTTTTTTATCATCATTGGTTAATTATTTATCCTTTTTTGCGATTGGTTTAAGTTAGTTAATTAATTATCCTTTTCTCCCTCTTTGTTAAAATAAATAACTCTATAAACACCTGGGGATGTTATTACTATTGCTAAAGTTTATTTTATTAATAGTTGGCTTTTTTAGATTTTATTAGTAATGCTTCTAAGATATCAAGTTTCCGTTTATTATTGAATTTGCGCAAGTATAGATCTGTTGTCAACTAAAAAGTTCGTACATTGGGACAGAGAGCAGAAATGTTGGTTGGTCAAGTGGTGTAATATAGCGCTGTGTCCTGTGCGATTCATGGTTAATCTCCTCGACAAAGTGGAGGTAGTCAAATCTGTATATACGCTTTCACTTTTATTGCCAGAGGCACAGTATTCCAGATCGTATTTGAACTCATATACTAAGTTAGTCCTACTAAGCAGCTCAGTCGAAGGGGAAGAGTTATTAGTTTTAATCATGTTAAAGGTTTTAAATTGATCATGGTAAATGATTAATTTTATTTTTTTTATTAGTGTCAATAGGATACACACTTTTATAAATAATATTTCTTAATACTTTTCGTTTATTCTATCATTATAGTGCATTTGATTTGTATAATAAAGTTTTATATGTGTAGTAGTGTGTCTCCCCCAGCATAGCCAGGGGTGATTTGGACGTAAACGGAGGGATGCACCGAAATATGCAACCGGAATGCAATCTCACGATTCCCTTTCTTTTCTCGATATCTTTTATCCGGACAGACATGAGGTGAGCACGTATTTCCTGTCCCTCTGTAAACGGAAGGGTTGTACACCCCCTCCCTAAGCACTAGTTAAGATTAGTTAGTTTTAAGGAGTGTATTGTGTTAAGTAAATTGTAATATCTGTAAATTGTATTATAATACGAGGGGCGTGCAATAAGTAATATATCTGACCCACTTCAAATTATCTGATCTAGCTGAAATTTTGCATGTACAATGATTTATACCTCTATGGATTATGTGACAAATTACAGCTCTGAAATTATTGTGGTTTTTGTTTTACAGGTGTTTGAACTGAGTCAGGTGTGAAATGGAGCCTATTGAATGTCGAACAGTGATCCAGTTTTTGTATTTGAAAAGACGAACACCACAGGAGACTTTTGATGAAATGAAAGAAACTTGTGGTGATAATGCCCCATCATATGACCTTGTAAAACGCTGGCGTCGTGAATTCAAACATGGTCGGAAGTCTGTGGAAAAAGCTCCCAGACCTGGTCGCCCTCCTTCTGCCATTGATGAGGCATCTGTCCGTCAAGTTGAGGCTGTCATTTTAGAAGATAGGCGCATTACTATTCGCCAAATAGCCGAAGATGTCAAGATTAGTACAGGGTCTGTGGAAACTATTATTCATGGCCATTTGCATATGCATAAGATGTCTGCCAGATGGATTCCCAGGTTGCTCACACAATTCCAGAAGCGAGAACGCATCCAGTGCTCAAGGATGAATTTAGACATGTGCCAAGAAGATGAGTCAAAGTTTTTCAAAAGACTGTTTACACAGGATGAAACCTGGGTCCATCACTATGATCCAGAGACAAAAGCTTAGTTAATGCAGTGGAAGCATTTGGACTTACCACCTCCAAAGAAGGCAAGGGTGCAGTCCTCCGCTGGCAAGGTCATGCTCACAGTCTTCTGGAACCAAGACGGAGTAGTGATAACAGATTTCCTCGCAAAGGGTACGACAATTACAGGAGCCTATTATGCTTCACTTTTGAGGAAATTAAGGGAAGCTATCAAAATCAAGAGGCGGGGAAATATCAGCAAAGGTAACCTCCTCCTGCAGGACAACGCTCCAGTCCACAACTCGCATGTCGCCAGATTAGAAGCACGAACGTGTGGTTATGAAATCCTTCCCCATCCCCCTACTCTCCTTACCTTGCACCCTCTGACTTTTACCTCTTCCCAGCCATGAAGGGGTTTTTGGAAAGAACAGTTTCTCAGATGATGCAGCGTTGATTTCTTAAGTAAAGTCGTGGCTGGAGGGCTAACTTGGGGTGTTCTACAAAAACGGTCTCCAGAGATGCATCAACTGATGGGAGAAATGCATAACTCTGGGGTGTTCCTATTTGGAAAAAGAGAGATAACTGTGCCAAGTTCCGTAGTTCTACTCCTATGGGAAGTGGGTCATTGGCATTACTTATTGCACGCCCCTCGTATATTGTAATAGTTTTTTTGTAAAATAAATAGATGCGATTATTTCTAATATATATTCCAACCTGTGTCGTGTGTTTTTGTGTCTGCCTTAAATGTCTGCTTTAATTCACGAAACGGACCTGAAGACGAAGACGTTTCCAACCCTGTCAAACACTCACAGAACAAGACGTTATTCTGGGAGAAGAATGAGCCAGCTACACCCAACGTCTCAGGTATGCCTTTTTTATTCAGCTAGACAAAAAGACGTCTGATCTATAGATTTTCATATGCGCACCGTGTCCAGGACATTTACTGTAACACGTGGGTTGTCACACGCCAGTGAACGACCTATAGGTTTACATTTTGCAGAGGGAGGAGTGCACCCTCGCTTCATTTAGAAAATACGTGCTCACCTCATGTCTGTCCGGACAAAAAAAAAATCGAGAAAAGGAAGGGAATCGTGGGATTGCATTCCAGTTGCTTATATCGGTGTAGTCCTCCGCTTACGGCCAAATCACCTCCTGGTCATGCTGGGGAGGGTAATAACACTCACAAGCGGGACACTAAGGAATAGTGACACATAGTAGAGTACGTGAGTCGGTGTCAGTGTGTACAACATTCGTACAGCCCAAACTGCTGAACTAATGATGATAATACCTGACATAATAATGGTCTCCCAACTAATGATAGTGCACATACTTTTCAAGGTTACGGTCAATGGTCAAGATCATAACTTATGTACATATATTTAATACATCCCACTCAGGACCAAACTTGACACGATGATGGTCTTCGACCTAGAGATGGTACATACTATTTTTCAAGGTCAAAACCAAATGTTAAGTTGGGGAAAGTTCTAGTATATATATATATATATATATATATATATATATATATATATATATATATATATATATATATATATATATATATAGGCTGTCCAGCGTTGCCTGGTCAGAAATTACGCTTTAATTAAATGTATAGTAATGATTTCAGAAGTTATAAAAGACATGACTTAGGTACATCCGCTAAAATCGAAACCAGGATATTTATCACTCGAACCTTAGTAGCTGATTATCCCTCCAGCGTCGTTGTCATCTTGACAACCGGCAGATGAATTCGAAACGTGGAATATTAACCGACTTTATTCTACGAACATTTAATTTTGTGTATGTTCAAAAGTAACAGCTAAAATAACGATTTTTCGATTTCTACTCATTTGGTAGACTGTTTTCAATATTTGACGACTGAAACAACCGAAAGTGTCATGCATGTCTAAATACACTATATATCAAATTTCTACTCTGTGGCTAAAGTAAATAAATATTCAGATAGGACATTGGTAGAGCTTATTTGCACACACATCGACAAGGTAACTTTATATATATATATATATATATATATATATATATATATATATATATATATATATACTAGCGAGCCACACAGCGTACCGCGGTTGTAAAATAAGCTTAAATAAGTTGTTTTTTTAATTTATGCAAATTATATATAGTAATGATTTCAAAATTTTAGAAAATGACTTAGGCGCTATCTGCAGGGATTGAAACTAAAATATTCAGCGCTTAACTTTATTTAACGATTCATCGTCTATGGGTTCCGATTAAGTTATCGCCAGATGAATAAAAAAAAACACAAAATAAAACGATTTAAAGATACCAATTTACCTGTTAGATCTTTTTACTGGCGCAAAAACAAATCAGAAGTGTTACGGATGTCTAAATACGATATATCTCAAATTTCAAGTCTTTAGGCCAGGTATTCAGAGAGTAGTTTGATAGATACCTTTAGCACACACATCTAAAACTCACTTATGTATCTATCTATGCATCACCCTCTGTCTCTCTCCTACTTTCCCTCTCTCTTTCTCTCTCTCTGTATATATGTGTACATATATATATATATATATATAAATTTCGCGTTTGCCAAAATATTTTTATCTTTAATATTATGTAATTACGCAGAATGTAAAAACTATGTATAAATTGTATTCAGCGTTATAGTTAAAGCATACCAATTATAAGAGAACTTAAAAAATTAATAATTATTAATGAACGTTCATTTTTCAAAGAAATATGAAAATTAGTTCGCCTTCATCTAGTCGCTCGTATATCCATGAGTGGGTATATTTGGTTCGTTTCAAGTTAGCTTAATTTTTATATATATATATATATATATATATATATATATATATATATATATATATATATATATATATATATATACATAGATACACACACACATATATATTGATGTATATATATAGAATATATATATATTTAATATATATATATATATATATTGAATATATATATATATATATATATATGTGTGTGTGAGTTTGTGTGCGTGCTAAAACGTTTTCCTCTTAAAAACTACGCAAATATGTAGCGTGTAAAAGCTATACGGAATAGAATATTGCAGCATTAATTTTTTTTCAATTTAATTGATAACATTGTCCAATTAATTTTTAATGCTGCAATATTTTAAGTTATAAATTTGTCATATTTTTTACTAGAATATCTCGTACTTTTCTTTTCCAGTTTTTACACTTAGTCCTTTACTTTTAAGCTTAACCATATTACTTTACATTCCTGGATTTTTCTATTGCAATATATATAAATATTTAAATCGCTCTTTAAACGGATTGATAGCATACTAGTAGGATAAAGTGGATTGTATTAATGCTTGCAAAAACGTATATAGTATTTAGTATTTCTATTAACATTTCCTCATCGAATCTGTTACGCGATTCAATTTTCTCACTTTTCGTCATATCGTTTAAAGAATTATTATTATAGTCATATCCTTCCACTAACATCTGTACGATTTGAATATTATGTCTCGATTTTCCTGCTTCACCCCGAGAGTACGGTAAGAGATAATGTCGGTTTTTCATGTGAGGAAAACACCTAAGCTCAACCTTTGATTGGAACAAAAATGAAAAAAAATCGCCTTTATATAGAAAAGTTTTGGATACAAGAAAGCTATAGTGTAAGGTCAAGAGAGATACAACATTTTATTCTGGCTAAACTTGTATCTTGTTATGCCGTATCTAATGCTTCAGTTTATTTTTTTTAGATTTGCTTAAATTAACTATTATTTTATTTTTATTATCTTTCAATGTTTCTTATGAAATTAATTGCGTTTGTGTAACCTTTAACTCTATAGTCAGTCTCAAGGGAAAAGGAAAGAAAAGCCATATCCGGTTGTCGACGATCTTTTTTTTTTCTTTTATTTCAAAAGAAACCAATTTCTTCCACTGGACTCTTGCGATCTTTTAAATATAGAATTTCAAAATATTTATTTTCGAGGAATTTTAATGTCAATTGTTTTGTGCATATTTAGAAAGTTATATCTAATTGGAATCTGTTGTTTGAGAAATAGTGGAAACGCATTTTGCAAAATTAAACAAAGAATAAATAATGATGATGGAAAATGACTCAGTATGCACAAACAAAATTACAAAAATAACGTTCTTAAATATCGTTTAGTGAATGTATACAAAATACTAAGCCGTCACCATGAAAACTTTGTAAATGGATTTGTTATAGAGTGAGAGTGTACCAATACCGGTTTTACTAAGACTAAGTAACACTCATTAAATAATCGATAGCTCCAAGATTATAATGTTGAGCTTGGTGATTAACGGAAGACGAACCAATTCCATTAGAACTCGTTTTAATATTTTATTCAAAGAAGCTTAGATGCAAATATTGTGCGAGATTTCCGTGGGCAAAACCCAGTCGTGAATTACTTTGGCTGTCGGGCTGTCTTTGTTTCATTCCGTATGGAAATACATAATAAACAATGTATTGTATAACTTTATGATATAATATTTGTATAAAAATGAAACATTCTAATTAAACATGGAATATATATATATATATATATATATATATATATATATATAGAGAGAGAGAGAGAGAGAGAGAGAGAGAGAAATATATATATATATATATATATATATATACAGCTTCAGCTGCTTGATTTATTAAATATAAATGTCTATTAAATAGGAATTTGAAATGCGTTCATATATATATATATGGATATACATATGTATATGTATATACATATATATATATTTATATATATACATAAGTATATGTATGTATATATATATTTATATATACATAAGTATATGTATAAATATATATTTATATATATACATAAGTATATGTATATATATATATATATATATATATATATATATATATATATATATATATATATATATATATATATATAGTGTATTTCACCGTCTCAGGAGAGGCTGTTCTGTAATATTTTCGAATTACATAACGTTTGAAACTGTCCGAATCGTCACTAACAATTGTAACAAATATGCAATCATTTTGATTTTTTTATCTCGCTTTTGTGAAAATGTTTTATATTTAATGTATATGTATACGTGTGCACATATGTGTGTGTGTGCGCGCATCCGTCTGTTGGTTAGGGTGGGATATACCCATTAACTGTACTACTAATCAAAATATAACATACGTACTACTAATCAAAATATAACATACGAGGTAAAATTCTCGTGGAGAAAAAAAACCCACAGTAACACGCAAGAATGTACAACTAACAGACAATAATACCGACAATTTTTCTTTGTATTTACTTTCTTTATACAATGCATACTTTCTACCTTACGGTGTTGTTCGCGTCTTTCTTAGTTACCATTGCTAAGGGTCATAACAATATGTATCTATATACATATACATATATATATATATTTAAACAGATGTTTCGTGGTACACAATTTTAATATTGCTTTGAAAAGTATGAATGGAGTCATTATGGGTGAAAAAAAAACAGAAAAACCAGCGTACATGTAGACTTTTTTTTTTAAGGTTCTCCCCTACATAGGTTCAATTAGTAGGGGTTTTGTTAGCAAGATCACTTCGGTTGTTTCCCACTGTTTTTACGCGGTGCAACCCCGAGTAGTGCTGTGTACCAAAACTGCCTTCCCAGCGTTTAAAAAAGATGTACTTCCCACGCTACAAAATAGTTTAATAATATATGAGTTTAGATGTCGGTGCCATGCTGACTACGTAGGTCGAACTTTTCAACGTTTAGGGGTCAGAGTGGCACAACACGTTCCTAGGTATTTACGCAAACTGTTTATACCATCCGGGCCTTTAAGGAATACATCCGGGCCTTTACGGAATACATCCGGACGACCACCAATTCTCGAATCGTCAATTGGTGTTCATTTGTACGAAAATAAAACTTGTGGTCAAGCATATTCTGATGAATGTTTTCGCATTTTACATAAAGCCCGGAACAAACAGCACCTCAACATCTTGGAGGCCGTCAGTGTACTGATGCGCAAACCAGCTTTATGTAGACATAAAGAACTTTCACATAAATTCGAGTTATTTAAAGAACTTAAAAAAAAAGTCTACATGTACGCTGGTTTTCCTGTTTTGTCTATATTGATTTGTAGACAACGGATTTTCTTAATTATATATATATTTTTTTCTCGACTTCATCTCCTCCCCTTTTTCCATTCTCATTCGTTAACTTAATGTAACTTACCGACGAGATCTATTGAAAAGGGTCGGTCGAAAGGTTAACCTCTATATCCCTTAATTTTTTTTTACACGAAATTTCGTATGGATCCTTTTTTATTCGATGTTTTTTTTTACCTATAATTCTTTTTAGTCGATCTGTCTCTATATAATTTCTCATTTCTCTTGTTTTTTTTTTGTTTTTGTTTTTTTCACCCACAATGACTCCATTCATACTTTTCAAAGCAATATATATATATATATATATATATATATATATATATATATATATATATATATATATATATATATATTAGTTTTTAAAAAGTGGGAAACTTGTGGGAGCTTAGGTAACGATTTACATTTTCTTTTGACGTTAATGCCTCAGCTATGAAGACGCGTTTACTGCAAAGATAAAAATTAAAACATAAAACAATAGCTATTAAGTTAGGCATGAATATTTGCAATGCCGTCGTTCGACTACCATATGGATAATTCCACATTTTTTGAATTTTCACACATTTCCTAGATTTTCTTCGGGTAAAACATAACTATGAATTTTCGCATAGGTTCGAATACACTGTATATTAGGTTACATGGCTGTAGAAAAAATATAACAGAGGAGTTTGATAGGTATTTTTTTAACCAAATATTTATACGCATACATAAATATATATAGAAAAGGGTATGTGTTTATTATAAGCCTTTTACACAAATATTACGCAAGTATAAATTATGTAGAATATCAGCATGTGTATAATTACACGTAACATTTAACTAATGATGATCATCTCATAAGAAAACTGAAAAAAGCTAAACGGGAATTAAAAAATGAATGTTTGGAGAATATGCAAATTAGCTAGATATTTTGCAGATAAATGCAATTTTATAACCATTGATAACAAAGTTGTATTTGCTTTTAAAATATAATATATAACAAAAGGGCTTTTAATATAAATATCAATACACAAAAAAACTTTAATTTATATGAGTATATATATATATATATATATATATATATATATATATGCAGTGCATTGCATTCGAAGAAGATTATCTCTGAAGTAAGTAGAGTTACATGTGTGTATTTTCAATAAACGTGCTTATACAAAAAAGTTTGGAACCTGATTGAAGGCACCTTGGATATATATATACACCGATGAAGACTGAAGGATCGGTCGAAAATTATGTACTTATAAAAAAAGTTTTTTAAATTTTTATTTCATAATATTATCATTTTATATTCCTTATTCGTTTTCAATTGGTGACGTGCAGGAATACAAAATAATAATATCATGAAAAAAAAATTAAAAAAACTTTATATATACTATATTATAGTACATAATTTCGACCGATCCTTCAGTCTTCATCGGGTATATTTCAGTTCGTGCTGAAGCGGTTCGTTTGACCCCGAAATCATAAAATAGGCAACTCAACTAATAAGATGTACAACAGTTATTAAATTTTCAAGAATCTATGACAACTTGCCTTAAAATAAAACTAGGAAACTTATTAAATACACCTCATGTGTGCGTGTGCATACACACGCACACACACACACACACACACACACATATATATATATATATACACGTATGTGTGTATTTGTGTGTTTATGTATAGGTGCATGCATAATTCCTGTGCGAATACATCCTTAAAGTGATGTCTTCTGGATTCATATTAAATATGACAACAACCAACTAATATACAAGGGCCCGACAATATTTTCGGACACTTTGAAAAAAAGTACCTCAAGGTGGTTACTACTGCCAAAAACGTGGGAGATTGTAAGTACGTAGTTGAGGAGTGAAGATTCACTACGAGTGTAATCATTTTATTTGTTTGACTTTGATTATTTAAGTTTTTTGTGATTTTTGCGAAAACTCGTGCGACACTATTTTTCGGACATAAAAAAATCCTATTGTATTAAGAGCTATGTTCATGTATATGTTGCTCTATGCAATTTACCTGGTTGTACACTTAGCTGGCATATATAGAATCAATTATCTGTTCTATCCTACTGTCAAAACAATTAAGTTTCATGAGGTAAAATGCATTCAAAAGATATCGTTTGTTTAGCACGGAAGAAGGATCGCAATGGATTTGAATCTGTCGAAATCAATGGTCGAATACACGCTGAAGACAAACTCCGAGCGGAAAAAGTAGAGCGGGCGGAAAAGATCAATTGGCAAGAGGACTGAAAGGAGAATGAAGAGAATTGTGACATGGCTTTTGACATCTGGAGAAAAAGTTACAGTACTAACAGTGAAGGAGAAATGTGAATTGGATGTAAACGTCCGAACAGTACACAGAACGCTGCATTTGATTGGTTTGAAGTATGCAAAGGCTAAGAAAAAAATTACACTAACAAAGAAACACAAAGGAGCAAGACTGGAGAATGCTAAAAGGTTGTTAACAAAGCACGTTGATTTAAAGATGGTTATAATTACTGATGAAAAGCGTTTCAAGTTTGATGGTATCGATTGATGGTATACTTGGTCGGGAAGGAGTGATCCTGTTGTACTGAACAAACGACAGATGGGTAGTAGAAGTTATGGTTTGTGGTATAGTTTTTTTTCTAATTGAAATATATGGTTGAGGTGGCTGAACGGACGACAGAAAAGCGAAAGCTACAAACAGTTGCTGGACGAGAAAGCCATACTATACCACTATCTGCCGGTCACTAAGGTGTGGCCGACAAACGTGTTATAGTAAATATCTTAAAGCGGTCTCGGGAAGATATGAAGATGGCCGTCGTAAGGGTCTATAAGAAGACACGCATACCTGAGGTGTTGGATGTGCTGTGTGGCTCCTTCTTATCCCAGGAAACGTCTTGACTTCTTCACCCTTATTGGCATTCTAACTGGAATTTTCTTTCTTCATTTTCCGGACCACTTCGTTGTGTCAATGAAGTCATTTATGAATGCATTTATGAATGCATTTATGGCAGACACAAGAAACACGACACGCGATACAATTGCAATATATATGGAACATAACTAACTATTTTATTTTACAAAATATATTACAAAAACTTTAACAATTAAAAACTGGACAATAGACTTTTCAAAGCTAACTTACCTAACTAGTTTTGAGGGAGGGGGTGCTCCCCCTCCCCTCGGTTACGGAGAGAAAAAAATTATGGTGCTCACCTCATGACGGCCTGAACAGAAAGAGAGAGAGCTCTAGGAAAGGGAATTATTGGAAGGCGTTTTTTGTATCTCTACATACATGGCCAAATAACCACTCGGTCATACCGCAGAGTGTGTTAGAAACAGTGACACAAAGAAATAGTGCCACATCCCTCCCTATGCAGTCCGAAATTTATGAATATTCATAAATTTCAGAAGTCCCTAACTTTACGTGGATGGTGTGTCAACCGGCCGTCAGCGATCAATGTCCCCATGCTCTACGTTCCGTCAGGAACTCAGTGAAGCATGTTGTTTTTTTCCACCAGGCCCCTGGTAGACTGGTAGACTGCTTCAAATACCGTTAATCAAAGACGGTAATCATCCTCGCCCTCCATCGAGGCAATGACCTCATGATTTCAGTTACTGGATTTACACTCTCTTAGGCAACCAGTATAATATTTTTTTTACAAAGCCGGATTTTACGTGAGTTTATCACGCCGACCTATACGTATACCGCTAAGCCGGATTTTTTGCGAGTTCATCACGTCGACGTATACGTTTTTTTAAAATTTAGTTTGCATAACATTATTTCCGTAACTGGATTTACGCTGCCTTCTGCAACCAGTGTAATGTATTTTAACCAATTCGGAGTTACGTGACCTACAGACGCCGACCTATATGTATTTCAAGTTATTATTGCAGTAACGGGATTTACGCTCTCTTCAGCAACCACTATTATGTATTTGAAATAAGTCGGGGTTACGTGACCTCATCACGCCGACCTACATGGATTTAGTTTAACCTCGGTCTTCAGAGGTTCTAATCCAATTTAATTTTGTTGGAGCAAAGAGTCTGCCGCCGAACGACCAATAAAAACTATGCACAACGAAATATTTATTAATTATATAAAGAATTAATTAAAGAAGGACACTCAGCCTTCATGAGTTGGAATACTCAATTAAAGCAAAATAATTTTAAAAAATAAACAATTCAGAAACCTGGTATACATTAAATCAATGAAATAGAGTGTTAACAATTTTTTTCTTAAAAAAGAAGACATCTTTAAAAATCATTTCAGAGCGCCTCGATCATGATTAGAATTTGTCTACACAATGCAAACGCATTTCAAGTTATTACATTCACATTAACTTTTTCCCAAATTTCAGGGTGCATTTAAAAAGCATGTGTTTTTTTTTCAAAACAACTTTCTTAGCAAAAAATCATTAAAATTTCATTCCAAAATTTAAAAATTATTTCAAGTATTTTGATTCATCGGTAAAATCAATTGTTCTTCCCAAAGGATCATTAAAATTCCGAATTTATGTTAGTTTACTTTTTTCCAAAGTAATTGATTTCTTATTTTAAAAACAATCTTCTCAAAGGATCATAAATTTCGAATAAACCCATTTTCTTCAATGAAATCCAAAAATTATTCTTAACATTTGTTTCATTATTAAAATTAATCTTCCTAAAAGATCATAGACAATTCATTTTGAATCAATTACCCTTTAACAATGAGATTCAGAGACATCCCAAATTTTTTTCATTTCGTAATTATTATTTTTAATTCAGTGTACATTTAAAGTTATTTAATTGATTCTTAAAAATCATTTCTTCTTATATACCATTATCAAGGTCATTTCAAATTCAGAAACTTTTCACATTAATTAACCTTTTTTCCAAAGTAATTAGTTTATTATTTAAAAAAAAACCTCTTCCTCAGATCACTCACAAAGATTATTTTTGAATTAATAAACTTCCACAACACCTGGGAGTTATGTTAGTTAACGACCAGTTCTATATAGTTTAAAGCTTGAGGAAATTAAAGTTTCAATTAAAGAGAGATCTTTCTAGACTGAGGAATCCTTTTTCTTCTCAGGAATTAATTCAACTTTTCGTAGATACTCCTCAGTCAATATTTCAGTGCCTTTCATACGGTCCAATTTAAAAAAAAATCCTTCAATTAAAAAATTCGCTCGAATAATTCTTCCTTAAAAATCATATAGAATTCAGGAAAATTTCTTTCGTTAGTTAATTAATATTTCCTTAGAAATTATAAAAATTCCGAGAATATTCGAAATGTTATAGCATAATTTTTCTTTAAAAAAAAATTATGAAAATTTCAGAGAACTGTTAAAAAATTAACATAATCATATAACAGTTGGGTTTTGCAAACACTCAAAGATTTCAAAAAAGTACTTCAAGTGTTGTTTGAATAAGTGTTTCTATATTTATTCCTAATAAAAAACAATCGAAGACATCATTTAATGTAATTAAAGGAAGCATAAGTATGTTTGTTCTTTCAACTTGGTAGAGAATTAAAAAAAAACTCCAAGTTAATTCGTTATTATATGCCCTCCTGCAACCCGCCATGAGAGTTTAGCTGTACAAAAACTAAAACCCAAGAGTAGAGGGGGAGAGAATAAGAGTGAATGAGGGGGGGAGCGAAACCCTCACGAGCTTTCAACTGCAACGCCATTGCCAGGTCATCTCCACTCATCCTTCCCACGTGCGCGCATTGTTTTAAAAAATATGATTGACAGATATAAGCTTGCTGGATTAAACATTTCTACAGTTTAAAAAAATAACAAAATAGAAAAAAATCTTATTTTGATTAATTTTGTAAGGCGCTCACACACACAAAAAAAACTTTCATATTATGTAATCCAGATTTTCACCAACAACACTTTTCCACCTTTCCTTTTTGTTTTCAACAGACCAAAAAGAATCAATAAAAAAAATATCAAATAAAAAAATGTCCCCCTATGTTTCGGCGCTAATTGTAATATAACGTGATAAACAACACATGAAATAGATAAAAAATTCATTGTTCATGACTTATGATTTCTTTCCACAGTTCACAACACGAAATATTAAAGCAAGAGTTCGATTTTTTTTCAACTCTGAAACAAAGATCAAAATTTAAAAAATGTTAGGTATTCTTTTTTTTCTTTTAAAGTTACTTTTCGAGCATTGTTTGACGGATTTTTTCACACTAATACGCATATACACACACACATATAGATATATATATCTTGAGAGAAAGAGAGAGCGTGAGAGAGAAAGAGATATTGCATATTCTAGAGACACATTTTCGTCACTGTTTTTTCCTTTGTGTAGAAGGACACATATTACTTTTTTTTCGAAGGGTTATTTTTCAATACTTTTTTTAAAAATCTATCTTTTGTAACTGTTTTTTTGTAGGTGCAAGACAATTTTGTTTCAGGTTCTGAATTTTCTTTTTGATTGCGTTTTTTTTTGTGCGCGTATGTACTGGTCTGCCAATTATTTAAATTTTTGCCTGAAATATTCAGTTCGTTCATTTTTTTTAAGATAATGGACCATTTTTTTATTCGATGCGTCTAGGGGTAATTATTTTTGGTGTGCCGTGGGTTTAAGGGTCGAAAATATTTCCATGCTGGGAAACAATATATCCTGGTCACGACACCATTTATACCACTATCTACCGGTCACTGAGATGTGTCCGACAAACGTGTTATAGTAAATGTCTTAAAGCGGTCTCGGGAAGATATGAAGATGGCCGTCGTTAGGGTCTATAAAAGAAAAGCATACCTGAGATGTTGGATGTGCTGGGTGGCTCCTTCTTATCTAAGGAAATGTCTTGACCTCTTCACCCTTGGTGGCATTCTGACTGGAATTTTCTGTCTTCATTTTCCGGACCGCTTCGTTATTCAATGAAGGCATTTATGAATGCATTTATGAATGCATTTATGGCAGACACAAGAAACACGACACGCGACACAATTACAATATATATATGGAACATAACTAACTATTTTATTTTACAAAATATATATTATAAAAACATTTACAATTAAAAACTGGACAATAGACTTTTCAAAGCTAACTTACCTAACTAGTTTTGAGGGAGGGGGTGCTCCCCCTCCCCTCGTTTACGGAGAGACAATAATCATGGTGCTCACCTCATGACGGCCTGAACAGAAAGAGAGATAGCTCTAGGAAAAGGAACTATTGGAAGGCGTTTCTGGTATCTCTACGCACATGGTTAAATAACCACTCAGCCATGCTGCAGAGTATGTTAGAAACAGTGGCACAAAGAAATAATGCCACAATACCAAGGATAAGAAAAGAGATGGGGAATGATTTCGTTCTACCGCAAGACAATTGCAGTATCCATGCGTCAAAACTTATGAAAGAATGGATGGCTAAAGTGATTATGCTTATTTTGGAATGTCCTGCAAAAAGGTCAGATCTAAATTTATTGGAAAATGTTTGGGACATGCTTGCGCAACTTGACTATGGTGGACCTGAAAAAAAGGCTCAACAATGGGAACGAATACTAGATGCCAAAAAACAACTAATACATATACGTAGAATTGTTATTGTGCATATGTTTGATGATTATGAAGAAAGAGTGATAAACGTTACTGAGAAGAAAGGTGATACTACTGACTATTAACAGTTTTTCAACGATGTCTGAAAAATAATGTCGCGTGTGTTTTGTAAAAAAATGATGAAAATTTAATATTTTTCTTCACCTAATCTATTTTCTCCAATTTTTATCATAAGCATTGTCTTTATATGTTTATGCTATTCTGTTGGATGAATTTCGCCACTCTATGGTACTTGGAAAATTGAATACTAAAGTGTCCGAAAAATATTGTCGGGCCCTTGTACATATATATGTTATGAACATATATATATATATATATATATATATATATATATATGTACACACATATAGATATGTGTGTGTGTGTGTGTGTGTGTGTGAGGGAAAGAAAGATAAACAACACAGTTCTATATTTTATTTCATCAGCGATTTATCGAATATATACATTATATATATATTATACCGAATTATAATAGCTATATATGAATCGACTAAAAAGTATACATATGTATACATATATAACATACATACATGTATATATAATATATAAATATATATATGCATATGCATATATACAAGCAAACAGCTGAGAAAACAGAGTTCTATAGATCATTTTGATGCGAATAAACCCGCCATCAAATAAATGTCATGTGAGTTGTGTTCACTACAAAGACAACACACCTTGTCCTGAAAACAATGAGCATAGTACACAAATCAGGATGCCACGACGAGGCAACATATTCAGCGCATGCAATTAATTAAAGGCCCGTTCTCAAATGCTTTGATTCTAAGTGCGTAATTATATATCTCTGACTGTATCAGTGCATATGTAATTTTTTAAATCTAATTTAAATTCGGGACATCCACTTTTATTTCGCCACGACTATGTCAATGATTTCAATTCGATATCTCTTCAGAACTATTGATAGAATGGCAAAAAATAATGGGAATCTGAAAATGACAATAACTATATAGAGATCATCAAGTACACGTTTATGTCGGTTAGTGATTAATAAACATGTCTGGAACCTGTTAAAGCAGAAGAATGAAATAACGTAAGGGATAAAGGAAAAATAAAGACAAACCTAAAGTTATGGGATGAGCTATATGAAACAGATCTGCTCTTAGAACTCTTTGTATTTATCGTTATTGATTATTTTTTTCTACGACCTAATTTGAAATACATAGGAAGTTTGTCATTATTTTTGAAAAATAATACAATTAACAAAGTTATTACCGTAGTGAAAGAACAACGATTAACAGTATAATGAAATAAGAAAGAGTTATTGCGATAGACAGTGAAGTAAAAGAATAGTGAAGCGTAAATAAAACTTTAATAATGTAATAAACAAAAGAAAAAATGTGTAATTATTTCTTAATCTCTATATTTAGTAAATGTATATATATATATATATATACATGCATAACTATATGTATATACATAGTATATATATATATATAGTAAATGTATATATATAGTAAATGTACATATATATATATATAGTAAATGTACATGTATATATAGTAAATGTATACATATAGTAAATATATAAATATATATAAATATATATATAGGAAATCATTATATATATATATATATATATATATATATATAGCAAATGTACATATATATATAGTGAATGTATATATATATATATATATATATATATATATATATATATATATATATATTTAATTTTCGGTCTAAACACTTGAAATTTTAGATATAGGTTCCTTGGACATGGATCTAACTTAATAACTTGATCTGAGCCCAAAACAATAAATTTTAAGTATAAACCCGAGAAAGAATTTATGATAAACAGAAAAATAGCCTAATCAATATATAGGAAGATTTGAAAAAAACAAAAAAAGTAAATAAGTATAGCAGAAAATGAAGACTTGAAAAAAAATCATCGAAAGAAATATATTACAATGTTATAAGGCAATCTCTAAAACTTTTATTCCTCAAATTAAGACTAGAGTAATGAATACAGTTGATGTAAATACGGAACAGAATTAACGAAACACGAAACGAAATACAAAATGTTAGTGTGTTTTGAGAATGCGGGCAACAATAGTTGATATATTACTTCACAATAGCAATATATAAAAAAAATAATAGTATCAATATTTTTTCTTGATAACACACCTGCTAAAACAAAAAATAAAATACTTTATTTAAAAAAAATGTAAAAAAAAAATAAAACAAAACCACCTTATTTAGAGAAATCTAAACTAAAAGGAAAGTTGATTATCGTTTATTGTTACATAGCACATAAAATGTTAAAATAAAATAAGTTAAAAAAAATATGTCCATATGGTTTCTTATTTCGTTTTATGGTTAGGGACTTCCGTTCCGTATTTACAATCGCTGATTTAAAACAGCAGGGAAACTGATTCGAAAAACAAGAGGATTTTTTTATATTTATTAATTCTAACCGAAAGTGATTACTTGAACATTTTTGTCAATATTTCCGTAATCGCCTTAGATAATTTACATAGAATACGGCAGAAAGGTAGAGATGTGAAGTTCTTTCTTAAAATGACACGAGGATATTCGTAAACGGAAAGATGAAAAATATAAACGTTAAATTGTAATTAGATATTTTTGAGGTTTGGATCCTAATCGGCTGGACAATGTTCATTGTGAAACTAATGTGATTGTAGAGTAAATAATAGGTAAACAATTTTAATTGTAGGTGAATGCTATGCTAATTTTAGGTGAATGCTATGCTAATTATAGGTGAATGCTATGCTAATTTTAGGTGAATGCTATGCTAATTTTAGGTGAATGCTATGTTTTTTATGATTTAAAAAAGAAAAGGAAAGTATTCGCTATGGATCAATTTCAGAATATATATTTGGATCAGGATGAATAGATTCATTTGGATGATCTCTTCTACAATACGACGGTTAAGATTAAGTTAAGTTTAATAAGTTCTGTTGACATTGATGCTGGAAAAGAATCATATCTTTCTACCACCCCCAAATGTATTTTACTTCATCGCCATATTCTACCTGTATAAGAGTCGAGTTAAAATTTTATTAGATCTCAGCAGAAGCTGCGTAGAGTACGCTTTTCTGAATTATTAGGGTGAAAAATCAGTTTCAGAAGCAATGATTTTTTTCAATGTTTCTTACATCACGTGTCTCATAGAAGAGACGTTGCTTGTGTATCTCTGCTTTATCTTCATATTCATAGCAAGTGCTCATTTGAGCCTCAATGCAGTACATTAAAAACAAATACTCATCACAGTGTGATCAATTTCCTATTTTCCCAACTTATTATTATTATTATTATTATTATTATAAATAAGATAAGGTTTTATATTCTACATCTACATTATGTTTTATTCATATGTTTTTAAGCAAAAAAAGATAACCAAATTACAGACTAAATGATTCGTAATTCCATCCACTCACGCACAACCAACCCTTTCTCTCTCTCCCTCTCTCGCTCTCTTTTACACACACACACACACACACACACACACACACACACACACACACACACACCCACACACACATTTCTCCATCTACATATGAATTGTCGAGAATTTACCAGGACAGAAAGTGACAGACGGTATTTTAGATTGACGCGTCTGATTATCCTTTTTCAATTGTGATAGTGCCGTTTTGTCTATTCAGCTGCAATCATCTCATCTATTCAAAATAAAGAGCATACTTAGATGCATCCCTATTCTTTACTTCTCAGACATTTGTACCGAATTACAATCAGAATACACATAAAACCAGATAGTGCCACATATGTAAGCCCTATGCAATCCCATTTATTCATAATCAGTACAGAGCTGGGATTCTGAAAAACAAGCGAGTAGTTATACACAAGGTGAAGATATCTCTAATTTAAATGCACTGCTTTTCTAATAGCGAGGCATTGGGTTTCATAGGGTGCGATAGGTGTGATAATTACAGGTGTGATAAGAACAGGTGTGATAATTATAAAACGTAGAGTAAAACGTGTGAGTTTAATATAATTAATTAGTCATGCCTCCGTGAACCAGATGAACACCTTATACAACAAACAGAAATTGGTTATTTTAGAAAATTGTATTATTATACGCTAGCTCATTAAAGGATGAGATAAGAACAATCATTGCTTGTCTGCTAATAATAAATATTCGATTTCAGTTTGAGAAAATTAATCAGTTTTTAATTTATTTAATTCAGATACCACGCTGGTAATAAACGCGCTAATCATAAAAAAATGTATTAACATTAACATTTTTATAAGAAGTACAGCGGTTTTTTTTTTCACATTATGCTTATGATAAATTAATTATCTTATCGGGTTGAGTATTTCGTTTCATTCGCAATATAGCAGGAGAAATAAAAATAAGATGTAGTTTTCTTGAAACGGTGTGTAGTATAGATATGTAGACGAAATTTAGAAGGTGAGCTAGTCACTGTTGAGGAAGAAAGACGAAAATAAGCGGCAATCTGCAAATCAGTAAGTGTATATATATATATATATATATATATATATATATATATATATATATATATTACAATAGAAAATGCGAGCATGAAAAGTAATTTGGTTCAGCTTGAACATGGAAAAGTAAAGAACTAGTTGTTAAAACTTGAAAAAAGAGCAAGATATTCTAATAAAAATTGTCAGAATTTATAACTTAAAATATTGCAGTATTAAGAATTGATTATATAATGTTATGAATTGAATTTGAAAAAAATTCTTAATGCTGCAAGTTATAAATCTATCTATCTATCTATAATCTATCTATCTATCTATCTATCTATCTATATATATATATATATATATATATATATATATATATATATATATATATATAATGTGAAACTATAAAGTGAACGTGTCTGTGTGTGTCTGTGTGTGTGTGTGTCTGTGTGTGTACATTTCCCTACGAAATAACTTTGTCAATGTTTAGTCTACAGACTCAAAATTTGATATACAGAGTATCGAGATTTGGGAAAACATTGATAATTCGTGTTCGGTCAGAAATTTAGCGATTAAGAGGTCAAAGTTCAACGATTTGACCTTTGAGAATTCTATCAAACTCCTCCGAAAAGTTTTGGTCTAATCACTTGAAATTTTAGATATAGGTTCCTTGGACATGGATATAACTTAATAACTTGAGTTGAGCCACAAACAAAAAATGTTAAGGGGTCATAATAGGGGTATTTTTTTTAAAATTCGTTACCTCTGCGGTTTCTACCAAATTACTCAGGGAATTTCTGGTCTAAACATTTGAAATTTTACATAAAATGTATTCAGAGATAGGGCAAGTTTTTAATCGGTTTGGGTCGGAAACTTTTAGTTACTAATATATAAATGTATGTATGTTTGCATGTGTGCCTAAAACTTTCGACAGAGGCGACGGATTTTTACAAGATCAGTATCGTTTTGAAGTTCGACCTTTCAGGCGACAAATATCGAAACATTTGCTAAAAGCATTAATATCTTCACCTTCAACTAGGCACTTTTCTACAGGTGAGGTCGCTTTTTTTTTTCGCCGATATTTTTGAAAGTCATCCTCTCCTTTATATTGTTAAGCCTTAATTAAAACCTACCTAACTTCCGGTTTGGCGGTGGTCGTAACGACAAAGGCGTCAGGTTTTTCCCCCGTTCTTTTCGTCCTTCGCGGTACGGGTTCGAGCCTGCCTTTCTACTACCACTTTTTTTTTTGCTCAACACACACATCCAAACACCCGGGCAACGCCGGACTGAAATTCTAGTATATCTATAAAAGTTAACGTGTATGTGTGTGTGTTTGTGCCTGTGTGGCTGTGCGTGTACATTTCCCTACACAATAACTGTTAATTTTTAGTCTACAGACACGAAATTTGATATACGAGGGCCGTGCAATAAGTAATGCCCCTGACCCACTTCCAGTGGATCTAGCTGAAATTTTGCATGTGCAATGATTTATATCTCTACGGATTATGTGGCAAATTACTGCTCTGAAGTAATTGTGTTTTCTGTTTTACAGGTGTTTGAACTGAGTCAGGTGTGAAATGGAGCCTGTTGAATGTCGAGCAGTGATCCGGTTTTTGTATTTGAAAGCATAATTCTCGGCCAATAGCTGATTCGAAAGCTTGCCCTATGTCTGAATACACTTTATGTAAAATTTCAAGCGTGTAGACCAAAAATTGGTTGAGTAATTTGGTAGAGATCGCAGAGGTCAACATTTTTTAAAATCTTGACCCCAATTTTGACCCCTAAACATTTATGATTTTGGGTTCAAATCAAATTTAATAGCTTGATCCACGTTCAAGTAACCTACATCCAAGATTGCAAGTGTTTGGACCGAAAATTGGCGGAGGAGGTTGGTAGAGTTTTCAAAGGTCAAATCGTTGAACTTTGACCTCTTTATTGCGAAATTTCCAGCCCAAAACGGATTTAAAAGATTTTACACAATTCTTAATACCCCTTATGTCAAATTTGGAGTCTCTAGACAGAGTAGTTTGGTAGGGAAATGCAAACACATTGGCAGGCAATATCACTTTTATAAATATATAGATTTAAATCAATGTTAACATATACAATAAAAATAATATATACCTACGAAGATAAGAAATGCCATACATTGCAACAATAGTGGTAGAGCATACTGTTTTAATCTAGTTAGAACCTGTTATACTTTAATATTATCTATAACTAGCTGGCCATATTTTAATATTATATTATAATTTATGTAAATTTTGTATTTATTATTATAGAGTCAATTCTTTATCGATTATTTATCTCATATTGTAAGCAATATAAAACAATGATCTCAAAAGTAAAATAAATAATTACCTGTGTAAAAATAACAGGTTTAGTCGACTTACGACTGCAAATTATCAATATTTTCTCTTTAGCAGTTGTTTTTAGCGGCTTAAAACTTGATAAAGATGGGAACAAAAAATGCAATCATTTGATTCACCCTGCGCTGCAGTGTCCCGTTGCGTCTTGACGGAGATTCACTTTTAAAATAATAGAGGCAGATGGAAAAACATAGGCCTATTGAGTTTTTATAAATAAGATTAATAACCTCCAACGATAGAAAAGAATTAAAGAATGTCACTATTTCTGTTTGTTTCGTGCTGACGTAATATTTTTATTGCTAAAATAGATTCTTTAAAAGGTATTCAGGTCTAAATGGGGGAAAATCCGTATTTTGTAAACAAGCTGCAAAGAAAACCTGTGAGGTAACGTATAAACTATTAAATAACATTTCTGCTCTAAGCGACACTATTGGAAAAGGAATGTGTTATCGAAAAGTGCAGGCGATATAAAGAATAATAATATGAATTATTTATGACTGCTATCTGGCTAAGGAAACGAGAGCATGTCATTTACATGGATTTGATATAAGGTTCGGTTTGATATTAATGCAATTTCTCAAGTTCGAGAAAATGCAGCCGAAGAACGTTAAAGATGTCATCGTTCGAAACATTGTGAAAATATCAATGAACATGAAAATATTAGTCTGAATCGAAATAATCAAATAATCAAACAAAATTACGGAAACATAAGAGAAAACATGATCAACTTTGTTATTGTACATATTTTGAAATCATTAAATAACGTTTAGTTAATTGATAAAATTTAAGTCTTTTTTTTTATTACAAAATTCCAGGCTTTTTCACAAATTTATCTGAGAATAAATTCTATTTTACGTTTTTAAATTTCATATGGAAACAGGCGAAAAATAGCCTGCAAGATTGTAATTGCAAAATATCAATTTCATTTTATAGTTTTTTTTAGGTTGATTTTCTATATGAATTTCAAATAGAATTATCAACAATTTCCTGGCGGGGTTACAATGATATTCACCTTTACATTTTGTATATAATGTGCATTTCGTTATTTTCCCTCTCTGCTCTGTTTAACCCAGTATTATCGGGGACACTAACTTCTACAAATGATGTTTCATTTTATTTGTTCTATGTTAGGTTTAATAGTTACATTGTGTAGTTACATAACGGCAGGAATTGCACAACCATTGTGGGTTTGACATGTTTTATTTCCAACTGCTATTTCAGGAATATTTGCTAAGGATTGCTGCTACATTCGATAGTCACTTTTATGCAGATCGTCTAGTTGTAATATTTATACACTCAGTTGTATTGTATTGTATAGAGGAAATTAAACTCATGCGGTGCAGAACAAGCATATATATCTGTGTGTGTGTGTTTTCCATATAGGAAAGGCTTTCAAATGTGTCTAGATGGTTGGTATCTTGTTTTATCGTAAATCTATCCTTACACATAGAGGATCATCCTCCTATGCATTATAATCCTGGATCTCTTCCTATGCATTGTAATCCTGGATCTCTTCCTATGCATTATAATCCTGGATCTCTTCCTATGCATTATAATCCTGGATCTCTTCCAACGTATTATAACCCTGGATATCTTCCTATGAATGATAATCCTGGATCTCTTCCTATGCATAATAATCCTGGATCTCTTCCTATGCATTATAATCCTGGATCTCTTCCTATGCATTATAATCCTTGATCTCTTCCTATGCACGATAATTCTGGATCTCTTCCTATGTATAAAAATCCGGGATCTGTTCTATACATTAAAATCCTGGATCTCTTCCTATGCATTATAATCCTGAATCTCTGCCTATGTATGATAATCCTGGATCTCTTCCTATGCATTATAATCCTGGATATCTTCCTATGCATTATAATCCTGGATCTCTTCCTATGCATTATAATCCTGGATCTCTTCCTATGCATTATAATCCTGGATCTCTTCCTATGCATTATAATCCTGGATCTCTTCCTATGCATTATAATCCTGGATCTCTTCCTATGCATTATAATCCTGGATCTCTTCCAATGTATTATAATCCTGGATCTCTTCCTATGCATTATAATCCTGGATCTCTTCCTATGCATTATAATCCTGGATCTCTTCCTATGCATGATAATCCTGGATCTCTTCCTATGCATTATAATCCTGGATCTCTTCCTATGCACTATACTCCTAAATCTCTGCCTATGTATGATAATCCTGGATCTCTTCCTATGCATTATAATCCTGGATCTCTTCCTATGCATTATAATCCTGGATCTCTTCCAATGTATTATAATCCTGGATCTCTTCCTATGCATTATAATCCTGGATCTCTTCCTATGCATTATAATCCTGAATCTCTGCCTATGTATGATAATCCTGGACCTCTTCCTATGCATTATAATCCTGGATCTCTTCCTATACATGACAATCCTGTATTTCTTCATACGCATTATAATCCTGGATCTCTGCCTATGTATGATAATCCTGGATCTCTTCCTATGCATTATAATCCTGGATCTATCTCTATGCATGACAATCCTTGATCTCTTCCTATGCATTATAATCCTGAATCTCTGCCTATGAATGATAACCCTGGATCTCTTCCTATGAATTATAATCCTGGATCTCTTCTAAGGTATTATAATTCTGAATCTCTGCCTATGTATGATAATCCTTGATCTATTCATATGTATTATAATCCTGGATCTCTTCCTATGCATTATAACCCTGGATCTCTTCCTATGCATTATAATCCTGGATCTCTTCCTATGCATTATAACCCTGGATCTCTTCCTATGCATTATAATCCTGGATCTCTTCCTATGCATTATAATCCTGGATCTCTTCCTATGCATTATAATCCTGGATCTCTTCCTATGCACTATACTCCTAAATCTCTGCCTATGTATGATAATCCTGGATCTCTTCCTATGCATTATAATCCTGGATCTCTTCCAATGTATTATAATCCTGGATCTCTTCCTATGCATTATAATCCTGGATCTCTTCCTATGCATTATAATCCTGAATCTCTGCCTATGTATGATAATCCTGGACCTCTTCCTATGCATTATAATCCTGGATCTCTTCCTATACATGACAATCCTGTATTTCTTCATACGCATTATAATCCTGGATCTCTGCCTATGTATGATAATCCTGGATCTCTTCCTATGCATTATAATCCTGGATCTATCTCTATGCATGACAATCCTTGATCTCTTCCTATGCATTATAATCCTGAATCTCTGCCTATGAATGATAACCCTGGATCTCTTCCTATGAATTATAATCCTGGATCTCTTCTAAGGTATTATAATTCTGAATCTCTGCCTATGTATGATAATCCTTGATCTATTCATATGTATTATAATCCTGGATCTCTTCCTATGCATTATAACCCTGGATCTCTTCCTATGCATTATAATCCTGGATCTCTTCCTATGCATTATAATCCTGGATCTCTTCCTATGCATTATAATCCTGGATCTCTTCCTATGCATTATAATCCTGGATCTCTTCCTATGCATTATAATCCTGGATCTCTTCCTATGCATTATAATCCTGGATCTCTTCCTATGCATTATAATCCTGGATCTCTTCCTATGCATTATAATCCTGGATCTCTTCCTATGCATTATAATCCTGGATATCTTCCTATGCATTATAATCCTGGATCTCTTCCTATGCATTATAACCCTGGATCTCTTCCTATGCATTATAATCCTGGATCTCTTCCTATGCATTATAACCCTGGATCTCTTCCTATGCATTATAATCCTGGATCTCTTCCTATGCATTATAACCCTGGATCTCTTCCTATGCATTATAATCCTGGATCTCTTCCTATGCATTATAATCCTGGATCTCTTCCTATGCATTATAATCCTGGATCTCTTCCTATGCATTATAATCCTGGATCTCTTCCTATGCATTATAATCCTGGATCTCTTCCTATGCATTATAATCCTGGATATCTTCCTATGCATTATAATCCTGGATCTCTTCCTATGCATTATAATCCTGGATCTCTTCCTATGCATTATAATCCTGGATATCTTCCTATGCATTATAATCCTGGATCTCTTCTTATGCATTATAATCCTTGATCTCATCCTATGCACTATACTCCTAAATCTCTGCCTATGTATGATAATCCTGGATCTCTTCCTATGCATTATAATCCTGGATCTCTTCCTATGCATTATAATCCTGGATCTCTTCCAACGTATTATAACCCTGGATATCTTCCTATGAATGATAATCCTGGATCTCTTCCTATGCATAATAATCCTGGATCTCTTCCTATGCATTATAATCCTGGATCTCTTCCTATGCATTATAATCCTTGATCTCTTCCTATGCACGATAATTCTGGATCTCTTCCTATGTATAAAAATCCGGGATCTGTTCTATACATTATAATCCTGGATCTCTTCCTATGCATTATAATCCTGAATCTCTGCCTATGTATGATAATCCTGGATCTCTTCCTATGCATTATAATCCTGGATCTCTTCCTATGCATTATAATCCTGGATCTCTTCCTATGCATTATAATCCTGGATCTCTTCCAATGTATTATAATCCTGGATCTCTTCCTATGCATTATAATCCTGGATCTCTTCCTATGCATTATAATCCTGGATCTCTTCCTATGCATGATAATCCTGGATCTCTTCCTATGCATTATAATCCTGGATCTCTTCCTATGCACTATACTCCTAAATCTCTGCCTATGTATGATAATCCTGGATCTCTTCCTATGCATTATAATCCTGGATCTCTTCCTATGCATTATAATCCTGGATCTCTTCCAATGTATTATAATCCTGGATCTCTTCCTATGCATTATAATCCTGGATCTCTTCCTATGCATTATAATCCTGAATCTCTGCCTATGTATGATAATCCTGGACCTCTTCCTATGCATTATAATCCTGGATCTCTTCCTATACATGACAATCCTGTATTTCTTCATACGCATTATAATCCTGGATCTCTGCCTATGTATGATAATCCTGGATCTCTTCCTATGCATTATAATCCTGGATCTATCTCTATGCATGACAATCCTTGATCTCTTCCTATGCATTATAATCCTGAATCTCTGCCTATGAATGATAACCCTGGATCTCTTCCTATGCATTATAACCCTGGATCTCTTCCTATGCATTATAATCCTGGATCTCTTCCTATGCATTATAATCCTGGATCTCTTCCTATGCATTATAATCCTGGATCTCTTCCTATGCATTATAATCCTGGATCTCTTCCTATGCATTATAATCCTGGATCTCTTCCTATGCATTATAATCCTGGATCTCTTCCTATGCATTATAATCCTGGATCTCTTCCTATGCATTATAATCCTGGATCTCTTCCTATGCATTATAATCCTGGATATCTTCCTATGCATTATAATCCTGGATCTCTTCCTATGCATTATAACCCTGGATCTCTTCCTATGCATTATAATCCTGGATCTCTTCCTATGCATTATAACCCTGGATCTCTTCCTATGCATTATAATCCTGGATCTCTTCCTATGCATTATAACCCTGGATCTCTTCCTATGCATTATAATCCTGGATCTCTTCCTATGCATTATAATCCTGGATCTCTTCCTATGCATTATAATCCTGGATCTCTTCCTATGCATTATAATCCTGGATCTCTTCCTATGCATTATAATCCTGGATCTCTTCCTATGCATTATAATCCTGGATATCTTCCTATGCATTATAATCCTGGATCTCTTCCTATGCATTATAATCCTGGATCTCTTCCTATGCATTATAATCCTGGATATCTTCCTATGCATTATAATCCTGGATCTCTTCTTATGCATTATAATCCTTGATCTCATCCTATGCACTATACTCCTAAATCTCTGCCTATGTATGATAATCCTGGATCTCTTCCTATGCATTATAATCCTAGATCTCTTCCAAGGTATTATAATCCTGGATCTCTTCCTATGTATGATAATCCTGGACCTCTTCCTATGCACTATACTCCTAAATCTCTGCCTATGTATGATAATCCTGGATCTCTTCCTATGCATTATAATCCTGGATCTCTTCCTATGCATTATAATCCTGGATATCTTCCTATGCATTATAATCCTGGATCTCTTCTTATGCATTATAATCCTTGATCTCATCCTATGCACTATACTCCTAAATCTCTGCCTATGTATGATAATCCTGGATCTCTTCCTATGCATTATAATCCTAGATCTCTTCCAAGGTATTATAATCCTGGATCTCTTCCTATGTATGATAATCCTGGATCTCTTCTTATGCATTATAATCCTTGATCTCTTCCTATGCACTATACTCCTAAATCTCTGCCTATGTATGATAATCCTGGATCTCTTCCTATGCATTATAATCCTGGATATCTTCATATGCACTATAATCCTTGATCTCTTCTGATGCATTATAATCCTGGATATATTCTTATGCATTTTAATCCTGGATCTCTTCCTATGCATTATAATCCTGGATCTCTTCCTAGACATGACAATCCTGTATTTCTTCATACGCATTATAATCCTGGATCTCTGCCTATGTATGATAATCCTGGATCTCTTCCTATGCATTATAATCCTGGATCTATCTCTATGCATGACAATCCTTGATCTCTTCCTATGCATTATAATCCTGAATCTCTGCCTATGAATGATAACCCTGGATCTCTTCCTATGAATGATAACCCTGGATCTCTTCCTATGAATTATAATCATTGATCTCTTCTAAGGTATTATAATCCTGAATCTCTGCCTATGTATGATAATCCTTGATCTATTCCTATGCATTATAATCCTGGATCTTTTCCTATGTATTATAATCCTGGATCTCTTCCTATGCATTATAACCCTGGATCTCTTCCTATGCATTATAATCCTGGATCTCTTCCTATGCATTATAATCCTGGATCTCTTCCTTTGCATAATTATCCTGGATCTCTTCCTATGGATTATAATCCTGGATCTCTTCATATGCACTATAATCCTGGATCTCTTCTTATGCATTATAATCCTGGATCTCTTCCTTTGCATAATTATCCTGGATCTCTTCCTATGGATTATAATCCTGGATCTCTTCATATGCACTATAATCCTGGATCTCATCCTATGCATTATACTCCTGGATCTCTTCCTATGCACTATACTCCTGGATCTCTTCTTATGCATTATAATCCTGGATTTCTTCCTATGCATTATAATCCTGGATCTCTTCCTATGCATTATAATCCTGGATCTCTTCCTATGCACTATACTCCTGGATCTCTTCTTATGCATTATAATCCTGGATCTCTTCCTATGCATTATAATCCTGGATCTCTTCCAACATATTATAATCCTGGATCTCTTCCTATGCACTATTATGCTGGATATCTTCCTATGCATGATAATCCTGGATCTCTTCATATGCATTATAATCCTGGATCTCTTCATATGCATTATAATCCTGGATCTCTTCCTATGCATTATAATCGTGGATCTCTTCCTATGTATGATAATCTTGGATCTGTTCAATACATTACAATCCTGGATCTCTTCCTATGCATTATAATCCTGGATCTCTGCCTATGTATGATAATCCTTGATCTCTTCCTATGCATTATAATCCTGGATCTCTTCCTATGCATTATAATCTTGCGATAACTTCCTATGCATTATAATTCTGAATCTCTGCCTATGCATGATGATCCTGGATCTCTTCCTATGCATTATAATCCTGGATCTCTTCCTATGCATTATAATCCTGGATCTCTTCCTATGCATTATACTCCTTGATCTCTTACTATGCATTATAATTCTGGATCTCTTCCTATGCATTATAATCCTGGATCTCTTCCTATACATTATTATCCTGGATCTCTTCCTATGCATTATAATTCTGGATCTATTACTATGCATTATATTCCTGGATCTATTCCTATGCATTATAATCCTGGATCTCTTCTGATGCACTATAATCTTGGATCACTTCTGATGCATTATAATCCTGGATCTCTTCCTATGCGTTATAATCCTTGATCTCATCCAATGCATTATAATCCTGGATCTCTTCCTATGCATTTTTATCCTGGATCTCTTCTGATGCACTATTATCCTGGATCTGTTTTAAGCATTATAATCATGGATCTGATCCTATGCATTATACTCCTGGATCTCTTCCTATGCATTATACTCCTTGATCTCTTCCTATGCATTGTAATCCTGGATCTCTGCCTAGGCATTATAATCCTGGATCTCATCCTATGCATTGTAATCATGGATCTCTTCCTATGCATTATAATCCTGGATCTCTTCATTTGCACTATAATCCTGGATCTCTTCATATGCATTATTATCCTGGATCTATACTTATGCATTATAATCCTGAATCTCTTCCTATGCATTATAATCCTGGATCTCTTCCTAATCACTATTATCCTGGATTTCTTCCTATGCATTATAATCCTGGATCTCTTCTTATGCATTATAATCCTGGATCTGATCCTATGCGTTATACTCCTGGATCTCTTCCTATGCATTATAATCCTGGATCTCTTCATATGCATTATAATCCTGGATCTCTTCTTATACATCATAATACTGGATCTCTTCCTATGTATTATAATCCTGGATCTCTTCCTATGCATTATAATCCTGGATCTCTTCCTATGCATTATAATCCTTGATCTCTTCCTATGCACTATAATCCTGGATCTCTTCTTATGCATTATAATCTTGCGATCTCGGACTGGAGCAATATCATTTTAACTGTGTTTTCTATTTCTAATGTCTCCTTTTTCCATGTTAATTCATATCCGAAGTGATATTGTTTTACAACTTTTATGTACCAGATATTTTTTTATTTTCTCAGTAGAACTTGATTTGTATTGTAGTTTCTGTATTTTACTCATTTTCGTATTTAATGGTTTTGTAAGGGAGAAAATAGGGTTTATGTAAAGTCCTGCGGGTAATTTTTTTTTTAATAATGCTTTCTAATTACATGTTTGTAACTATTTTTTTGGAACAATTCCATCAATTATTTTTTCGAGTGAGTTTGAAAATATTTTTCTTAAACAAATTATTTTTAGACACTTTTTTATTGACCTATATGTTAAAACATGTGTAACTTTCTTTATCTTATCTTAATGTTAACCTTAATTGACAATAACTCTGCTTAATGATATAAATGAGCAAACTGTTGTTAGGCGGAAATATATTAACAGTTTATGTAAAATTTATATTAAAAACGTATACCCACACTAAACTTTAAATTGTTTTTTTCTATTGTTTATTACAACATGTTTTTAGAGTGTTCATTTATAATAGCTGAATAAGAGCAGACACTATTCTTTGTAGAAATGGATTTGCTAAAGTGTGTTAATCTACAAGTGTACCAAAAATAATTTTCCTCGTTGCGATTTATTTTTTAACCTTAAGATCTTTATATAATACCGTACTAATAAAAAGAATGCAAAAAGCAAGGAGTGTCTGTATAAGAGTATGATGTTAATCTAAAGCGGTTATTTTGTTAAAATTGAAATAGGTTGGATTTTTTAATGTTGTTTAGTTGAAAATAAGAGCAAGTTTGTTGCAATATATTCGCCGACATAGTCGGTTATTTATAGAGATACAACAGGCAAATGGAAATAATGTCAGTCATTCGAGGGAGAATTAGGTTTTTCTCTTTGCGAAAATTCTGTTCTGTCTAGACACTCATTATTAATGGTTCTCTGACATATTTTATGAATTGATCTTAAGTCAAGTTTGTTCTGTTTAATGAGATTTTAGTAAGACAAACACATGTAATCTCGCACGTTTTATCTTAACACACGCAAAGGAAACTGTCGTTAATCTGGAAAAATCTTGATAGTTCTAATGTACTTTATAATTTCATAATTTCATTTTTTTATTAATTTCCTGATTGTTTCAGAAGAAGAGCATATTACAACTAATAACTTATCTCACACATTTAAGAGGTCAATAGGTGGGGCTGTGAGATGTATTAAGCTGGCACCCCCCCCCCTCTTTGGGTTGAGCACTTTGTAAATATATTTTCACCAGACTCGTATGTAAGCGATTAAGCGAAGCCCACTGTTTGTTTGTAAACAAACTGACAGTTCGAGCATTTTACGACAGGGCAAATGGTAATCTAAGACGTATTTGAGGACACTGATTCTTGGTCCGTTGGTACAGCCGCACACTGTCAACGCGATTGTTGTAGGTTCGATTTACGGCTGGGAAAAGGTGTATGTATAGCCGCACTGATGAGTTGTGATAAACGAAACAGTACTGCATGTGGATGACTTTATATATATATATATATATATATATATATATATATATACATATATATATATATATATATATATATATATATATATATCGCCAGCTTAATAATAGTCTTGAAACAATTACTAATGGTGAAATACACTATTTGTTGTTATCAATCTATTCCTTGATGTCTTGATTTTGATAAAACAATATATAAATCCTCAATTATGAAATATGATATTTTTTTTTACTTTACAGTTTAAGTCATCTACTTTTGAATTAAAACTTCTTGGTATATAAACGATTACCAAATGTTAAATTATATAACCCAGTAAAATTCAGAATACTCTCTCTCTCTCTCTCTCTCTCTCTCTCTCTCTCTATATATATATATATATATATATATATATATATGAACAAATGATTAATAAAACATGTTAAAAGACATCTTGAAAAAGAGTTAAAACATATTTAATTTTAAAAAAAGGAAGCACAAGAGAAGTGGATAGTCCTTAATCCGCGGAGTTTCGAAGAAATACCCTCCTTCTCATCAGAGGGCAGGAATTAGCAAAATGCAGGATCGGATTTTGCATATAAAAGTATTTAATGAAACTACAAGTACGTCACAGATCTTACTTGGTTACACAAAGGTGAGGTAAGGGGAATAGGAGGTAAAAGAAAAATGATAAAAAGATTTCACATTTCGGTAAGGGGTAAAAAATCCAAGAATGGTAAAATCCAAAACGGTCGAATTTAAAATTTCCAATCCAATAGGTAAATTCCAAATGGTCCAAAATGATCCAAAAGTCAGAGTTCCTTGGAAAAGAACGCAAATGGAATGAATTCCAAATCATTAAAAGAAAAAGCACCGGACAGAATATTTAAAACACATCTGTCAAGGCTGGAGGAATCAAGTAAATTAAGGTTTTAAAAAATACCCGAAAAGCGGTGAAAGTTTAAATTTGAAAATCAAGGTCAAACTGAACCAGACAAAAAGCGCGAAAGTTAGCGTTAATAATTAGGTCAACGTAGATATGCACGTGAAAGTCCCAGAATTAAATTAAGAAAACTGGTCAGAAGAACAAATAAATGGCTAAGTTTATAAAATGGAGCGTCTATTATATTAAAAAAACTATATATACACACACATACATATATATACACACATACACATACATATACATACAGACAGACACACAAATGCACACGTACATGTACATACATAGACACACGCATATAAATATATATATATACATATATGTATACATATACATAACATACACACACATATATATACATATATATACAAACACACACGCATGCATAAATATATACACATCTCCAAAAAGATATCCAAAAACATATACAAGTTAAACAAAAACATACATACATGCTTACATACAAATTAAGGAGCGGGACTGGCCGGTACTTACAAACTCTGGAATAAGGCAAATAAATGTGTACGTAAATGCATATAGTAAAATATAAGTAAACAAATACATAGAATAAACATGAGTAGGTTGATGTATATATTTAATTAATAGGTATACTTATACCATAAAACGGAGACAGCAGATGGAAAAGAAATAAAGAAAAACAAATAAAATTAAAGATATAAAAAGCTTAGAAGGTAAGATTATAAAAACAATGATGGGAAAAGATATATATTTGAAGGGTTAAATTAATAGCTATGTAATTTAAAATTTACTATATTTAAACTTGGACATATGTTTGCAATAGGAGATCAGTTCGTTTTTAGAGTTTATTATATTACTACTTTGAGGGGAGGTTATAATAGTTATAGCTTCAGATGTATAAAGGTGGCAAGACTTAGATCCTTGAGTGTAAGACTTCACTTTTATTAGGATGGCCCATTTAATTGAAAAGTGGGTATTGGCAGAGTTAAGCTTTTTAACCAGTGTAGTTAGAGAAGTTCCCTGGTTATTATTTGAATTTTGGTTATTGAAAGAAGAAATGTGGTTTGAAATTCTTTTCTTTATTAAAGTTTAAGTAGAACCTATATATGTATATGTTTTATTAATAGTTCGGGGTCGAGAATAAATATTAATTTGTTGATTTATACTGGGAAAGAATTTAAATTTTGTTCATTTTGATGAACAGAGGGTAGGACAGTGATTGTAGCAGGATTGGTTTGGAGGGGATAATTAGTGTTGTCAGTGTTAGGATGGCTGTCATGAAAAATATTATTATTATTATTATAGATGGTTGTATGATTGAAAATAGAGGGGCTGGTTGATTCGTTTGTTGGATTAATAATTATATCAGAGGGAGGGTCGGAGGAAGGATAATTTGGTGGCAAAATGTTATTGTCTATTATAGGAGAATTGCGTGCGAGCTCTGTAATTGTGCATGAATATATTACATCTTTATGGATGCAATCATTATTGAGTGGGCATAGATGTTTGTTAATACAGTTGCAGTTGCTTTTTGGTTGGATTGGGAAAGGGATTTTCAGATCGTGATATTTGGAAAATTCGTAAGGAAGTCAACCAGTGCATAAACAACACCAGTGCTTTCGTTTCTGCAATAGCTGGAATCGCTCCAAGACCCAGGCATTCCCGATACAATGTATTGAATGAGATTGCAAGGAACGTCAAACCTCTTTCAATGCATCCATTGAGGAAACAACATATGAGAAACAAATGGCTTGAAAACAGACCCTATTAGGGATGAGGCTCATGCTACTCTTGACAGTCCAGATAGATGGACCAAAGTTTGAAACCCAAACGGAATCCGACCCGTTACACAGTTCATCGCCAACGAGAAGGTAGAGGTATGATGTTTTAGCCGGGAATCATTGGGGATAAGTTGGTTGGACCATTTCGAGCGCTACCAGCAATTCGTATACGCCCGTTTTGGATAAACATTAGTCGACATGGTTCGATGGCCTACTATTGTCACGTCGCTTTCAGATGATTTTTATACATGCCAATGTACTCTCCACTTCTGCTCTGGGCGACTGTATCTTTCCTTGAATCTATGAACTTCGGCGGGAGAACTCTCATGACCTAACCACCGTGTTCTTCAGACCTTAAGCCCATTAAATATCTCTGGTCAATATTAAAAAGAGGAGGAGGAGGAGGAGAGCAATTTATTTCAGAAGATTCCTTGTGCAGAGGCATAGTTGATGTTGCTAGAGGCATAACCCCTTTTAAGATCAAAGACGGACAAAAAGTTGTTTTAAGTTATTTAAAAAATGGTGGATATGTCGATAAATAATTAATTTATATGAGGCTCATACCAAGGACATGTTTTTGTTTATTATTCTTTGACAGAAAAATATAATAAAATGTAAATTTTTGCCCTAAAACAACATTTTAAGAGATCCGCAATAAGGCAATGGACTTTGGAATTCTTCGATAAAAAATAAAATGTCATAACTTCGTGAATATCTCATGAATTTGAATAACATTTTTTAAAGGAGTCGTTTGATGATATAATTTTCATTTTGTTGCGACGTATATTTAGTAAAATATGGATATTTTACTAATCTGCATTAATGCGATTGACACAGTATATATTTCGCTTATATCCTAATAGATAACGTTTCTATACATTACGTTCTCTTTTGGATGTGTGGACAATTGCAACGGCAACCAAGTTATGAAGGAAACTCCAATTGATTTTCTCTTTAAACTCTCTATTAGACAGCTGCCTGTTTTTTATCCGTTCTTTTATGTAGGGCAATTAGTGTTCAGACATTCAGATTCTTTTATTCATATATGCCAATAGAATCTACTATTGTTATTATAAACCTTTCCTTTTATCGTTTCTTATTAATCGGCACACACGACATGTAAACTCATTCATCCGCATTTTAACTTATAGATTTTCCGTTAATTCTCATATAAAGTGGTGTAACGTTATTGCTAGTTGACACTTGTTTGCTATCCAATCAGTCCTCTTCTTCGCTTAATAGGTAAATCAATGTGTAAAAATGTATCTAGTTCATTTATTGCAAATGTAATTACATTTTTAAAACGTTAATATTTATATTGATAAAAATGTTCGTCTTTTGGGATGTATATAATAATCATAAGTAACAGTATTAAAGTAACCTATAGAACAGATTGTTTTATTAGATTTATTTGGGACTATCAATTTATACTTGAACTATTTCGATTAAAAAATCATGAAAGGGGATAAACATTATAATTATGCGAAGTTCGTATTTGAATGACAGCACAAATATGTACAAGCTGCCGGTGCAACGAGTTCGACTAAATGTGAATCTTCAATTTATATGATAATTTAAATCTCATTCAGCTTGTGACTGCCTTTTTTAAAGAATAGTTGCACAAGACTACGCAATGGTGAATATTAAAACATCCGAAACAATTCCTGGTAATAGAACGGACGATTCCGGTCACACAGGCATCACTGTCGTTTCTCGCTTAATTTATCATTTGACCATCCTCGCCATTTCTTTCATTTACATGCTTTATCTTGTTATTCGTTGTTGTTTTTAATCTTCTTCCATGTTTTTCCCTGCTAACGTTTTACATTTTCTAATTCATATCCGGCTTCAGTCAATATCTCTCGGCGAGTAGTTTTCCTTTCTTTATTACTTTCGGAAGTGTTCCTGTAATCTTATGACCGATAACAGATGAATCAAAAGTTTATTTAGGTTGGCCGTTTTGGGTATCTCTCTTTCCTCAATTAATACGAATTCCACAGATGTCTCTGTTCATGCTAATTTTCCTTTTATTAAATCTAAGAAAAAATAATTGTTATTTTTCAAATTCTCTTCTCGCATCTGGACACTGCAGACAGTTTGGGTTTCGAACCTGACGGGAAGACACTTATAACATAAAACCACACCGATGAATCGTAGATAATTAAATGCCTATCCGTAGAAGACAGTATATATATATATATATATATATATATATAATTTTTTGTTTTCTTTATGTAAATATAGTCATATCTTGGTAAGATGTGCAGACTGATTTGATCATTATTAATCTCATCATGGAAAAAAGCTTTTGAAAATAAAAAAAAAACTTGAAGAACTTTTTGTTAATTTTAGAGAAGGAAATATTTTTTCCATATCTAGCATGTAGCATGGTTTCAATATCTTCTAATATGAAGTCGAAAGGCGTAACTTTTACAGCTCTTTTAAGAGAAAGAATGGACTTATCTTGTACCAGTAGATAACCTCCTGTATGGAACAACGCATCTTGGTCATGTTTTGTTTCAAAGTGCGGTGACGCCCCTTTGCTATGTCATTCCCGGCTAGGACATATGCACAATGAAATCTTCAGTTCACACCCCATCTGTCTGCTAATGTCCTGAATTCTTTCTGCAGAAAACTGCGTAATTATTCGTGAGTACCACTCTGGTGAACTACGTTCAAAAGGTAATTCTTCCATTTCACAAAGCACGCGTTCTTGATCCTGCCTTGCTAAATGTTTCTACACTGAAAATCGCGACGAACGACAATCTCTAATATTTCGGAAAATGTAAGCATTACACTGCCTAATGCTCATCGTGAATCATTGCTAATCACTGCTCACCACCAATTATACTTTCTTCCAATGGACTGGAGCTGCATCTATAGATTGGCATTCTACGCACACTCGTATGCAGTCGGTGTGGCAGGGAAAACCCTTCTGGCGAAATAAGTAGTGCGTCGCCATCTAGGCTGTGCACTGTTTCTGTGAATGGCTACTATGCAGGTCGCGTCTAACTCAGCTACATGAACTGTACCGATCAGAAAGTAAGATTCCCCGTCCTTTTCATGGCAATAGGTGACCGCTGTGGGAAGCTCTTCATTTGGTCGATCATGTTGTGAATTGACCAATTTTAAGCTCATTAAGAGCTCGTATAATTTTATCAATTCCTTAAATGTGCTTCATCGTCTCCTAATTGCCATCTCAATATCAGCCTTTGTGTGAATTCGCTATTTCCCGCAGGGAGTGTCCAAAATCCAGTTGCATACCCATGCAATCGTTTTAAAACAATCATATCTTCTTTTCAAAACGTTGAATACAAGATGGAAAAAATAGTAAATACGCACAATTTTTGTAAATTTCAATTCAAACTAGGCCGAAAAGCTGTTGAAACAGTTCACAATATCAAGGAAGACTTTCGCTCAGAAACTCTAATTGAACGCAAAGCAAAATTGGTGTTTTAAGAAATTTCGTGGTGGCGATGAGGGGCTTTAAGACGAAGAGCGTAGTGGTCGGCAATCGAATGTCGCCAATGATATATAAAGAGCTTTAGTCTCATCCATTACTGTTTTTTTCAATGCAGATAAAACTATCACGGCGAGGAAGTACGGCCAACAAATGGATCAAATGCATCAGAAACTTGGACAATGACACCCAGCATTAGTCAAGCCCCAATTTGTCTCCACGAGAATATCTGACCGCACGCTGCTAAACTGACCCTGCAGAAGTTGAACGAGTGGGGCTACAAAACTCTGCCTCATCCGCCATAATCTCCAGATCTCTCACCTACCAACTATCATTTTTTCAAGCACTTCGACAAATTTCTGCGTGAGAAATGCTTACAAAATGTAAACGATATCAAAACGTCTTCAGCAACTTCATCGCCACCAGAACGCAAGATTCTTACGTTACTTACAAAATACACTTTTTTTGCGTTTGGCAAAAGTATGTTGATTCTAGTAGTGTTTATTTTGATCCGTAATATTTTGTTTGACCCGATATATGTTTATTTGAATTTAAAGGTTAAAAATGGCAATAATTTTTTTGTCAACCTGAAAAAATAGGTAGCACGTAAGACTTAGTGACACAATTATTCATTAACTCAGCGCGCGCGCGCACACACACACACACACACACACACACACACACACATATATATATATATATATATATATGTATAAAGTATGTAGTATGTGAAAATGGAATCTTCGTTGGCTTAAAAGCGATGCTCGGAAATAAGTTAAAAGAAGACACCACTTCGCGCGCAATTATAAATCCTTGTCACGTTTTATTGTAGGAAACATAATTTCAGCCGAGCTTCTGCAACAATGGCGCTACCGGCCGCCATGTTTATAGCCACGAAGCGAACCATTAAGCTATGCCTACGCAAATCCGCCACGTTTTATGCCGTCGTTGTCTGCTGTAAAATATTATCTACCGTCGATCAAGATAACGCCTTTAAATTCCGGCCTCTGAATCTTTCAAAAACTTTCCCAGACAACTTCACTCTGTCGTTTTATCTCCTATTTCCGTTGAGTGTTTTTTTAATATTTTTTTTTGTTTTTCGTCGTTTTTGCAAATTCTTTCTACCAGTATATTTATGCATACAGTTATTTTATTTTACTCTTCTTTTCGTTCTCGTTCTATTGTTTTTTTTTCTATTATCCAAATGCAAAAAGAAATCGTGAGTGCACTCCATGTTTTAGGACGTATGCCTTTATGAGAAATTATTAGTTTAATGCCAAACATAGCATTTCCTCTTCTTATTTTCGTTCGCCATTGAAATTATAAAAATATTATGGTCAATTTATCTAAGAAAATGGAGTGTTTTTGCATCAACTAAGTGAATTATATTTTCACAAGTATTTAAAACAAATATAATTTAAACATTCTTTAATATTATTAAAAATAATATTAAGGAATTTTTAAATTATATACATGTAGAATTAATTTTGTAAATATAAAAAACAAAAAAAATATTTAAGAAATGATTTTAAAATACTCAAATTAAATACATTTCATATGTAATATTTTCGAACTATTTAAAGCAAATATCCATTCTAACATGTTCTGCAAGTCTTTAAACAAATATTTATTAAATCTCTTGATCAAAAATTAAACACAAATATTCTCTTTTAATGCCTTCATAATAATCCAGGGCCGACAAGTAATTAATTGGAATTTGTATAGCAGCTGAATTCAGAATATCATGAATATTGTACCATGCATGATTTTTGGAGTAAATATGGCGCACATTAATGAGATTGTCCCTAAATGACTTGGCAAATATAAACTTAGACAAGATAGAATAAATTGATATATTGGTTTAGATAGAATCCTTTTACGCGGGGGAGAAATAAAACGTACAGTCAAATTATATGTAACAACATTTTTTAAAAATACAAACAGACGTCGATGAGCTTCTAATATTTCTACACCGGATATGCTCATCATATGGTGACAAAATCCAATCCTTGATTCTGAGAATCATGTAAGGGTTGAATTTGAATCCATAATATAAAAAAGGGAAAATTAATAGTCGTGTCACATCAGCACACAAAGACCCGCAATGGGCAACAAGTTAGTCACTTTTGATTAAGAGCGATAGATACGTTTACAGAGGAATTTTGCAACTGGTTATGCATGACATGGGCATCATCTAAAGTGAGTTTAAGTGAGTAGCGAAGAGTTGAAAACAAAATAGAGTTCACTGACATTTTGAGATAAGATGCTCCCTCGTATAAAACAACTGTCGAAAAAAGAAAACACTTGCGAATGACTACACTTTGTTGATTAAAACAAGACAGCATTAGTGATATAAGAAATTTGGAGAAATGTAAGCTCACCACTTACATCAACTGTACTAGCTATAGACACAGAAAGAGAATGGATTCATTTACAAAGCTTATATTAGAACACAATCGTTTTTCATATTTTTGACATGCACATTATATACTGATTCTGAAACATTGCAAAAGAAAGTGCATATTTTATGCATATTAAAGCCGCATTCTTTCGTGATATAGAGTTTTATAACAACAACAACAACAACAACAACTGTAATAAAACAAAATAACAACAATAACAAAAACAATAATAATGATAACAATAATAATAAAAAAGTAATGATAACGGTCATAATAATATTATCAATAATAACAACAAAAAATACTATCAACAACAACAACAACAACAACAATAACAATAATAATAATAATAATAATAATAATAATAATAATAATAATAATAATAATGCAAATACACAGAAACAGGAGGATGGCTGAAAGGGATATTGAAGATAAAGAAATCAAGATAACAATAATAATATATAGTAAGAGCACTAGGATCAATCTAGAAAAAAACTCTGAAAAAGGATGGGAAGGATTGGAATCAGGAGGATGGTTGAGAGGATACATAGGATAAAAAAATGAAGCTGACAGAAAGATTAAGTAACACTTTTAAATGTGGAGACTAATGCTTATGTGAAGTCGGACATATAGAAACTGCTACAGATGTAAAGCACGAAAAACACCACATAGAATCAGGAAAACTACAATTGTATTATTGTAAGTTAACTCCCCTGCGCCACCATCTACGAACCCCAACATTTGTTGTCTCCTTGTGAACTGGTGCCCCACCAAATAAAGGAGGGAGTCAACGAGGAGGATGGAACTGAATGTGTGCGTGTAGGATTTGAACTTTGAGGAGGCTTATTGCAATCTAAATTCCAGTGAAAACCTATAGAGAACTTATAGATATTCTCTTCTTGGTTTCATGTAGCGTTTCATATTTTGCATCTGCAGCAGTTTGTTTGGCCCGCGTTTGTGGCTCATGTGTGTTAGTCTTCACATTTAGGTATTTTCCTTAATATTTAAGCTGTTTGCATTATTGTTGTCCGTTGTATTTTTCAGTCATTCCTCTGATTCCAATTTCTTCCATTCTTTTTTCCAAGTTTTTCGGGATTGTTCCGTGTGCTCCCACTCATATAGGTATTATTTTGCTTTTCTTCATCTTCAATATCCCTTGCAGCTATCTGACAATCTGTGTATTTGCTCCGTTTTTCCTTTTCTTTGGTATTCACCCTGTTGTCAGCTGGAAGAGCAAAGTCTACGATTTGATGGGGCATTTCTTTCTTGGTAATTATTACGACATCCGGTCTTCTTGCTTGGATGGGTTTATCAGTTTGTATGTCCATGTCTGATAGAATGTTGTTATTCTCGTTTTCAAGTACTGTTTCCGGCTTATGTTTGTACCACTTATTATTATTATTATTATTATTATTATTATTATTATTATTACTATTATTATTATTTATCGTATATCAACAAATGCAACGCTAGCAAAGTGTTTAAACTATTAGTGGTTTTTAGAAAAAATAATTGTACAGGAACTTGTTTTATTTGTATGCGACAACTATATACGCATTGCTTTATATTGAATCACGTATTTTAACATTTGGGTTCTTTAGACTTAATCGTGATAATTTTTAGCTGTATTATAAAAGAACAAAAAGTTTAGAATACATGTCATAATAGATGTCTAAAAAAGATGGTTTTAATAAGCTAGGTGGAAGAAGCTAAATATACACAGATGGCTCTAAGAAACAATTATAATGTTCCCATATATAAATTTAAATTATTAGAAACGTAGCCCACATTATCAATTATTTCTTTCAAGTTTATTTCAATATTTATAATGACTACATGATTTTTTAAAGTTTAATTATACGCAAACACATTTTACATCGTCATTCAAACCTTTCAAGTTGCTGCATCGAAAGAGATTTTTTTTTAATTTCTTCGGGTTACAATTCTCAATAAACAGAAAAAACGTTCATTGAATAAAATATCGCTTGTCAGGTGAGTAGATATAGAATCAAATTCAAGTAGATAATCTTTTACAATACTCTTCCAATAGTTCACCATAATAATTAATACTTGAATACTTATATTTTAAAGTGTTCTCTTTGTCTATATTCAAGTAATACATATATATTTCAAGGTCATCCTAGCCAAAAAGGAAAAGCTCAATATTTAAGAATAGAGCAATATATAAGTTTCATAGTTAAATTTTAAATTCTGAAAAACAACATATAGAGACATATATTCGATTTAAAATTTATTACTTGACAAAAAGAATATATAGAAGGGGTTATTTTAATTTCCTTAATCCATGGATTTTCAACAATGGCTCATATCATTAGAGGAAATGAAATGTGGTTAGCAAAATTGAAATTAGAATACCCCCTTCTATATATTCCTTTTGTCAAACAATAAATTCTTAAATCGAATATATGTATCTATATGTTGTTTTTTTTTCAGAATTTAAAATTTAATCAAGCAACTTATATATATATATATATATATATATATCTTCTATCTATCTATCTTCTATCTATCTATCTATCTATCTATCTTCTATCTTCTATCTATCTATCTATCTATATATCTATAAAAACAGAGATATGTGTGCCACAGACGATTTCTGATTGGTTAATCCAATAATCACATCTCCTAAAAAACAATCGTTTCTACGCTCTTACCTTTACCATAAAATATTATGGCTTTATTTATTGTCCATCTTGGAAGGGTTTAATTTTTTAATAACTTGTTATTTACAAATTAAAAAAATACGAAACTATTATGCGAAACTAAACTACACGAAATACGCGCACACACGCACACACACACGTTCACTACCGTCACGTTGTTATGGCAACCAAACCCGCTGACTTCTTTTTCTCATTTCACTCGTGGTCTTAAATTAGATTCGAATAAGTTGCCAAAAAACAAATATATAACAAATAAATGTTATCAAAGGCAAATTTTTCGTGTTTTTATTCAATTTAACATGTTTAATCAGCTCGAAAAGCATACAGTGTTTACCGATGTATTGGAAAATTCAAGATGGCGGCCGATTCTCTCTTTAACACGGTAAGTTTGGAAAAAGGTGTAATAAATAAAAAACCGGTTAAAATACTGTTAAAAACTCGCTCAATATATGTTACCGTGACATAGGTTGACATATATTCGGCGGGTTTTTAATAGTATTTTGTATAGATTTTATTTATAACACCTTTTCCCAAACTTACGGTGTTAAAGAATGTGTGAGACGCCATCTTGAATTTTCCAACACATCGGTAAACACTGTATTCTTTTCGAGCTGAATAAACATGTTAAATTGAATAAAAACACGAAAAATATATCCAGTTTTTATCGGTTTTTTACCTTCTCTGCAGAAGTACAAAAAACAAAAACAAAAAAAACAAAAAAACGGAAGGTACTTTTACAGAATGTTAAACTAACCCTAACCGATGTTTTATGTTTAGTTTAGGAAAAGTCAGAAGAAATAAAAGTCATTATTGCATGAAATATACGTATTTAGTTGAAGTATTGTTTATGTCAATTCTTTCGAAGAAATTTAGCAAGAATACCTGTAAACCAGGAAATCGGTAAAATGTCATCATGGATGAATACTTGTCTATTATAATTCTACCCTTGACAAAAACTTAGCCATAACAAAAGAGATTTATTGTTCAGATTGTTTTTGAGATTGATTTCTAAAAAGATATTTTATAAATAAAATCGACTTTAAAATTAAAGACTTAAATTACAATAATTGAATTTAAACATTCTTATTTCAATATTTGGCACATAACACCTGCAAAAATGATCACAATGTCAGGATTTCATTTTATTTCAGAATCGATGGCAAATACTAATATTTAACATTAGTTTATCATTTAAGCCGATAAAAAGCCCTTTTTTTTTCCGAGTCATAAAAGGATTTGGAGTTTCCTAATCAACCTTTCGGGTGCAGTTGCACGCTCTCAAAATAACTAAAGTGTTGGCTTTAAAAAAATTGGTTCATTAAAACTAAACAGGTTTAGTTTTAATAAAAAAAAAAATTTTTAAAAAAATCGCTTTGGTAATTAGATATGTCGTATGGTTATCCCTAATCGCTGAATAAAACCGCTAACGAGTTGAATGATTACGACATAAAATTAAACTCGGGTTCCTGAAACGGAAACTTCGTTTGTTTTTGTTTTTTTCTTATCAATATATTTACATTGTTATTTTGTTTTCATTTTCAATCATTCGAACAGTTTTCTTTTTCAAGTAATCCAAGTTACAAAATTCCCACTGTTTACTATGCTAAAATCACAATGACTAATGTATACCTATTAACCCTTATCCTTGAGTGGCCTCTGGGCCTTGATAAGTGGTGACACCCATGTAAAAAAAAAAAAAAAATCACTCGAACAGTTTTCTTTTTATAATGTACAGTTTTAAAAGTTTAAAAACTATATAGTTTTTACTTCAGGAAAATTAATGGGTCAGTTTTTACGATGTGCCCTGTTAAAATACTGTTAAAAACTCGCTCAATATATGTTACCGTGACATAGGTTGACATATATTCGGCGGGTTTTTAATAGTATTTTGTATAGTTTTTTATTTATAACACCTTTTCCCAAACTTACGGTGTTAAAGAGGGTGTGAGACGCCATCTTGAATTTTCCAACACATCGGTAAACACTGTATGTTTTTCGAGCTGAATAAATATATTACATTGAATAAAAACACAAAAAAGATATCCAGTTAGGTAGAAAAGTAACTTATCTTGCCTTTGATAACATTTATTTATATATTTGTTTTTGACTATTTTTTAGAATCTATGTGTACAGTAATCTTGCCAGGATGCGGAGGAAAATGAATGAAGGGGGAGGGGAATAAAATAAAAACATTTTGGAAACAGAGTAAGTTTGAAAGAATTGCTTTGCACAGAAAGAAATTAATGAAAAAATAAAATTAAATTTCTTTTCTTTCTTGATTTTTTTTTTTAGTTTTTTATGAAAAAGGAAGTCAAAATTAAGACTATAAAAAACAATTTTTATTAAGAGCGAACCTCAGTCGTCAGGTCTGTAAAAAAAAGACGTGGAATAATAAATGTTTTCTAATACAAATTGTTTTTACTTATGTGTTCATTTGTCTCTTTGAAGTTCGTTTGTTTAATATATCGGTTTGCAATATAATTTTGTCATTCTGTCAGACTCAAATTTTAAATCTATATATCTATAAAAGTTAAAGTGTGTGTGTGTGTGTGTGTGTGTCTGTGTACATTTCCCTACGAAATAACTCTGTCAATTTTTAGTCTACAGACTCGAAATTTGATATACAGGGTACTGAGATTTGGAAAAATCTATGTGATCGGTTTTTAGCCAGAAATTTGGCGATTAAGGGGTCAAAGTTCAACGATTTGAGCTTTGAGAACTCTACCAAACTTCTCCGACAATTTTGGGTCTACACACTTTAAATTTTAGATATAGCTTCCGTGGACATGAATCTAACTTAATAACTTGATTTGAGCCCAAAACAATAAATTTTCAGGGGTCATAATAGGGGTCAAAGTTTAAAAAATTACCCCCTTTTTTTTGCTCAGCATACACCTCCAAACACCCGGGCAACGCCGGGCACCCATGCTAGTATATATATATATATATATATATATATGTTTGTGTATATACATATATATATATATATATATCTTTACTATGATTATTTTTAATACATATAGACACAAGTGTTTCATCTTTTCGGGAATCATCAATGCAAAGAGTTACGATTACAACCCCTCGGAGTATTCGTACCTTTGCATGCGAAGCGAGCACTCTACTAACTGAGCCAACACGCCAGACGCAAGAGGCTCGGTTTTCAAATACCGAGTTGAATGTGTCAAACCAATGAGGTTAAAATAAAGTCGAAACTTGAGTCTTAGACTTCCGGTTTGTTGGTTTCCATTGCTTTTGTGAGTTGCGACGTTGTTTTACTGGGGAAATAAATTTTTTTCAACATTGACGTTTAATAGAGACGATTTCTTCGGATTGGCTGTTGGTTACCATAGCAACTGTTTCAATATTAACGTCATATATATATATATATATATATATATATATATATATATATATATATATGCGTTTTATTTTTTATTACCGTATTTTTCTGTTTAGTTACATAATTGTTTCAGCTACTCGACCGTTTTTTGGCCGTCATGTAGCCTCCTCAGCCTTTACGGAAACCTGAGGATTCATTGTACCCTACGAAAATATCTGCTAAAGTTAGGGCCAACGGACTCCCCATTGAAACCCCGTCAACCTGATAGATTTTGAAACCCCGTCAACCTGATAGATTTTGTGCACATTAAGTTCAATAAGAATATCTTTAAACATACGTGGAGCAGTCAGGCGACCATCGTAAAGCGCGTCGGTACATATACGTATAGTCTCATCCAACGGTATGTTGGTAAAGAGACTGGAAACATCAAATGAGCACATAAAAAGTTGTCTCTACATTAGAATCCAACCTACGTACATAATCAACAAATTGAAAAGAATCAGGAATACAGTGCGTGGTATATAACTCGCGCACAAGTTGCAGAATTTCCACAAGCACTTATTTAAATGCTAATTTTTAATTTACATCTTCATACACTTTTACTCTTACGCAATCATCAGTGTATTGTAACAACTCCTGCCGGTATTTTCTTACTTGGACATTTTATCTTCAGTTTTCAATGTTTTTTTTTTCGTAAAAACACTGTATTTTAAAATAACATAAAGGAGTTACAATTTCTATAATAAATGGATTATCTTCTTATTTTATTTTAATAAATATAATTGTGTATATTCAAATATTTTATGAACATATCTAAAGAAAAACCAAGACTTTAAGATTTTATTGGTGTTTATTTCAATAATAATATTTTTATTTTCTTCTCTGATTATAACGCTAAAGACAGAGAAGTTTTTGAGTGCAATTTACATTGGTGGCTCTACCTAGAAGATGAAAATGAAAGAGTAACTTTTTATTAAATTTTTACTACTTCGTCGACAGTATTATAAATCAAAGCGGGAATATCGCTCGCATGCGATTTTTTGCCTTCGACTGCGCCCGTTTATTCTGTTTCTCTTTTTTCTCCCTTTTTTTCGTTTTTCATTTAATTACGTCGTTTTTTTACTGTTTTGCAACTTCGAATTGTTTGTAGTAATGTCAGTTTTGGGGGAATAATATAAAATGAAAGAAAAAGGAAGTAAGGAGTAACGAGGGAGGAATCCCGAGAGAGAAAGAGTGAAATAAAAGAGGGGGATAGGGAGAGGGATATGAAGAGAGGTTAAAAGTGAAAAAGAGAGAATGAAAGAGTGAAAGGGAGTTTACACTGGAAGGTAATTTGGGGGGATTGTAGAAAGCATACGACTACAAAAATAAGTTTAGAACATCATTGTCATTAAATTATTAGGAATCTTCAAGTAAAAAATTATTCTAAATCAAATCGACGAAAAACTGTTTATATACGTGATAACAATATAACCGTTCATTACCTCTGCGTATGTTTAAAATGGACAACACTTATACGGAAATGGAATTCTTCATAAAAATATCAATTAAACAAATAAGTATCTTGTTGATCATATTTTATTTTTATTCATAATAACATTTATGGCAAATACTAACAGAAATCCCAAGAAATTTATTATTGATTTCAAGTTTTGAACTATTTTTAATTTACTTTCTGTTATCTGTTCATTTCTGAATTGTTTATTTTCAATTAAAACTGTCGAATGTTATTTTAATAATTAGTCAAATAATAAATAAGTGTGGACTTAACTTTTTATATTTCATTGGTTTAATTAAGAAAATTGATTTTCCAACACTATTTGTTTGAGAGTTCCAATTATTTTTCCTATTTTTCCAGATTTATTCATAATTTGGAATGGTATTTGCAACGTCTACTGTTGATTTTACCTTAAAAATCATTATTCATGAAACATTGCTTGAAGTTCATAGAAAACATAAAATATATTGCTTTGAAAATTACTTAACAATAAATATTTGAAAACACATATACTCTTATATTTTTAAAAATAGATATTTAATAAAACAATGCAGTATTCATTATGCGTACTAATCAAATGAATAATAAAGATGATTTTAACCACAAAAAAACGAAAATATTATTACAAACAAAGCCCAGAAAAATCTTCGATTACATAGAAAAATGCGAGCATATAGTTATATAGTTGTGATTAAACTTAGAAAAGTACAAGGGCTAGTTGTTAAATATATAAAAGAAAAAGACAACATATTCTAGTAAAAATATAATAACTTAAAATATTATAGCATTTAGATTTTAAAAATTTTAATTGAACATTATATAATCAATTTTTAATGTTGCAATAGTTTAAGTTATTAATTTATTATATTTTTTCCTAGAATATTTTTTTCTTTTCCAAGTTTACCAACTAGTTTATAGAAATCTTTCCAGAAAATATATGAAGCCACATGAATATTTTATGGACATCGATAAAGACAAGGCATTAACCACTTGATTTGTTTATAGATAATAAGCCGAGACAAGGCATCAATCCACTTAAAAATATATTTTTTTTAAATCGATCAAGACCAGGCATTAATCCACTTTACATTTTGTATGAGAGTCGCTACAGACAGGCATGAAGCCACTTGATTTTTTGTATATATCGCTCCAGACAAGACATGAAGCCACTTGAAATAATTTTGTATAAAATTCGCTCCTAACAAAGCATGAAGCCACTTGAAATTTTTCATGGATATAAGTCCAGACAAGGCATGGACCCACTTGAATTTTTATGGGTATCTCCAGACAACGTATGATACCACCAGATTTTTTTCATGCAATTCGCTAAAGACAAGGCATAATGCCACTGAAAATTTTCGATTGAAAATGGATCCTGCATCTGGTAGCTATATAAGACAACATTTATGTGTATGTGGGCGGGGGTTTTCTCTATGGAGATGGAAACGGTTGGTTTTATTTTCTTTTTACAAATTTCGCACGAACGTATTTCATGTGTCTTGGAGTATTCTTACGTATGTTTTGTATTGGAATGGTATTAGTAATGGAAATCGATCATCGAAAATGTCTGGTTAAAGTAAGAAGTTCGATTTTTAACAAATTGTGCCTTTTTATACAATCGAACATCACAGGTGCATTTGAGAAATTTTATTACCGTACAAGCAGAAAACCCCAGCCTATAAAATCAACTGTAGATTCTTTTATAGAACATAGACGCATTTGAAATGAATACTTCTTTTTGGGGCACAATTGAACCATGCCACTTGACTTTAACTTATATTCAAGTAATTATGTAAAATAAATTAATGAAATAAACAGTTGCATGCGGTAAGGCAGGAATGCGTTCGAAATAAATGTTTCTGTTTAGAGTGCAATTGAACAATGAAATTTGACGTTTGAATTTTAAACAGTACAGTCATTATTTACAGATAGTTCTATAAACCTTCTACAGTGCAAGAGTCCACAATACTAAGTATTGTGGACTAAGTCACTGCGGGTAGGCATGTGAAGCTTCTCCTGGTACAATGTGGAAGGCGATTCCTTGCTAGAATAGAAAATCACTCGATTTGATTTTTTAAAAAAGGGCGATTTTGCCGATTTTTATAACAATAAAAGCAAAATGCTCGATTATCACGAAAATTAAACAATATAATCATAATATATATTAATATATGCATTGCAAACGACAAAATCAACACTAGTACTGTCGGTTTCAAATCCTATTCCCTTCGTACTTCCTTATAGTAATTTTTGTGTTAAAATAAAATACTATTTAGAACAATGAAAAATAATTTTATGATGACTTTTAAAATGCACATTTGTTTATATAGCAAATTACAAATTTTAAGGAATTACTTCATTTAATACAAATCACACGGCAAATAATTTATTGGAAAAAATATAATTTACTGATGAAGTTGTCTTCTTTCTCATAATACAAGTCAGTTCGTATTTCAATCCATTTTTTCTGGATTTATATGACTTAGAAAATTTAGCATTTTGTTAAAATTTCGTCAACATAACTACCGGACTGTGCAATATGTTCTCGTTTGTTGCTGTATGAGTTAAAAAGTTAATAATTAAAGAACTTATTTATTCCCTTACAATATGTGCATATTTTAATAATAGAATAGTTTGTTTTCAAAAATCTATCTCCAATGTCATTAAAATGATGCAATCGACCTTTGAAAAGCTTTAGTAATCACTGATTTAACGTTTTATTCGATATAGTTAAAGGCACAGAGGAAATACAATATCTTGTCATCCGGTTATAAATAAACACAGGTTCATATTAACAGTCATCAGTTCCTCTTAACTAATTCCCAAGCAGATGGTAATAGTTTTCCCCAGATGAGCAATAAATGTAATATCTTTGTAATTATATTGGTAGACGTTTCTTGTTTTGTGTAATAGCGTGCTTTCCGCGTGGCTATCAACAGAGCATGTTAGGATAATTACCTTATCAACTTAGGATTAGCAGAGTTATTAAAAAATGCGTTCCACTCTGTTGCTATTACTGGCAAAAACATATTTATTGTATCATTACTGAAGAAGATGTAATAAATAATATAATCACGAAATATTCATACATAATTATCATTACTGTTTCATTAAATGATTTGTCGCATAAATTTCGGGCAAGTAATTTTCTTTTCAGATATTGAAACATAAGATACACGTGGCCGTATTTAAGAACAACAAAAAACAATAAGAACTCAACAAAGGAGAATTGTTTAAAAGAATGTGACTATTTCTTTTACGGGCAAATCATCCTCCGGCGTTGATTCCATACAAGTGTACCTTCTGTTCAAGTTCAGACGAAAGCGTAATTTCTATTTTTTTGTTCTCAATCCTTTTACTTGTAATTATATTATGATAGAAAATGATGGAGGGGGCGGACGAAAGGCGCGTTAAATGGATAGGAAGCCTTAATGTTGTAACCAAGAATTCACATCACTTACGTCAGAGAGAAATTCTGCCTCGCTCAGCCAATCGACACCAACAACAACAAACGCAGGATGCGTCGGACCTGGCCATTCACGAAGGACAAGCATTGACAGTTTGCACAGATTGTCAAAATCTATTCCGCGGCAAATGATGTTATTTCCTCTCGTGCATTGATTCTCTCTCTTTCTGTCTTTTCTCTTTTTCTTTCTCTCTCGTACACATGAAATTGATTTCTGTCGCGTTTGCTCTGTTTAAGTCTTTAAATCTCAAACCACTATAATTGTTTTTCTTGATCATCATGCGAGCAACAGAGTATAACAAGTGAATATTTACGAAACCTGGTTTATAACAATCGTATTCACCCGAAACGCTAATTATACAACGACGCTACAAAAATGCATTCCATATTGAAACTATTAAAGACGATATACTTCAGTTCCATGGCGACTAAGTAAGCATTAATCGTCGTACTTTTTTTTTTAAATAAACAATTAAAATATCAAACAAGATATTACAACGGGAATCTTTGACAGGAAAAATAAATCCGTTCATCTTTTATTTCACAATTGGAAAGGAGCATAATGACAAATTATTATTCCTATTCGTAAGGTATATTTCTGTTCAATTTCAAAAAAACTAGGCCCAGTGTTTGTAAGTGTATAGGGAACGAATCACACACACAAAAACACACACATAAACACAGAGATAAAATGTTAGTAATAATCTATAATGTTTTCGTACAATATGCTTTAAGATGATATTTTAACTCATGCAGATTGCGTACGGATTGTTATAGAATCAATTCAATATTGAATGTTATAAATTACGATGGGTTGATTTGCCCTATGGATTAATTTGTAAAAACAATAAATAAATAAATAAATAAAATCAAAAAATGTCAGCTGATATTTAGGCTTGATGATGAATGACTTGGCAAAGTCACTTCTGATTAATGATTAGTTTTTAAATGAGCAAACGATCACAGGATTCGCCGAGATTTTTTATGGTACATCTTTTCTTGTAAAAAAAATTAAATTAAAATTGAACAGGGGACCATTCGATCTGTAGTCAAATGTTCAGTCATTAAGCTATATTTCCAGATGTCAATAACTTTTTTGGTTTTTTAAGAAGAAATGATTTGTTAATATTTTATTACCTCCCTTGTCAGTGTAAGGTACAATACTACTCTGTAAAAATTCTGTCTTATATATAACTAAGAATACATATTTTAAGATCGGATTTTTCGATTTTCAATACATATCGTGTGGATGTCTATCACAATGTATCTAACAATACAGCCAGGCATATTAATTACCTATAGAAAATGTGTAAGGAAAGTCCTTTAAAATTACCGCGCCCTCTGTAGATGTATAAGGAAAATCCTTTAAAAGTATTGCGCCTTCTGTAGATGTGTAATGTTGCAGCAACGTAAAGCAATTCAATAACCAGTAAACACCGGTTCTACACGTAATCCAATTAGCAAGGTATCTAGATGGACGCGAACGGTTACTCATAACGGACCCAACAATCGGTTACTCAGAACGGTCCCAACAACGGTAAGATATGCTCACACCCACACGGCACGAGAAACAATAGCAACACGATTCCCGACCAAGTCAATCATCGCTCTCCCAACGTCTTTCAATCACCCGCTTTTATGGCCGTTGCAGGCCGGCTAAATTTGCATATTGCGAGAATTCATGTGACTTTGCGAGATATCATCCTTTACAAAAGACGGCTGCCACCATCTTGATATTTCTTTCTCTATTTTCGGTCGGCGACGCCGAGTCGGGCCCGAGGTAAGTCTTTCCTTTTCGTCCGTCTCTCTTACGCACCCACACAACACACAAACACGCGAGCGCTTGTCTCCTGGATACAGATTACACTCCCCCCTGATCTGACGATCACATAGGGAGCATTGGGGGGGCCTTTTAGTGCGTGTGCTTCTGCGAAGAGGTACATTCACTGGTTCAGATTCGGGCTCTGGATCTGGTTCCGCCTCATCAGACGAAGTATCACTATCAGTCTCTGGAGGGGGCTCACTGAATCCGTGTATCGGCAGCTCATTACTGGACGCGTCACTGCTTTCTTCTGTAGTTGTGTGACGCGCCTCGGTAGCTAGGCGAAGATCTCGCACATGTCGTGGGGTTCCATCGACCAACACAGACTGCTGGCTAATCACTCCGGATATTTATCCTCGCTTAAACTTGTCGGTGCACCGATTTCCTGGAGGCCGCACCCACACTGGATCTCCCACTTCATATCTGTTATATGTTCCCTTGTCGGATGGCTGCGTAGTGTTGATTCCCTTCACTCCGACTCGGTATGTGTAAATAGCATTCGCAGGTGCGGTTGAAGGAGACGTCCCGTCCTTTGGCGTAATGTTACATCGCTTCCGTAATAGTACATCGCTTCCTGGCAGCAATTCTCTTGATGCTGCGATGGCTTCTTTCAGCAATGCTATTTCCTGACGGCACATGCGCACATCGAAACCGTAGTCGGACGCCCCACTCATCTAACAACTGCCGCACTTGCTGGCTACAAAACGCTGCATCATTGTCAGTCAGGAGCTCTTCCAGCGCACCTCGCTCAGAAAAAATGGATGATAGGTGGCGAACAACATTTACCGAATCCTGTCTGGTCATCTGCCGCCACACCGCAAATCTCGTAGACCCACAATCAATGAGAGTTAGAAAGGGCTTGCCACTGTAATGGGTGATATCCATGGCCAGCCGCTGGCACACACCCTCAACTTCCAATCGACCCTTCTGCCATCGCTCTGGTTCCGGATCAATAGACTGGCACGCCTCACAATTTCTGATGATCTGTCTGACATCCATCTTGGTCACTGCTGGGTATACGCGCCTCACAAAATAAAGCGCCCTCTTGATACCCGGATGTCCGCTCTATGCATGACTTTTTTATATTTGACATGGGTCGATTGTAACTGCACAAGATCGAGCAGTAATCTCCATTCCCATCTTCGCGGCTTCATACGATTTGTGAGGTACTCGGGTCAGTTGGTCAGCACGATTACAATGTGATGGCACCAGAGTGACGCTCAGTGATAGACCATACTCAGATACCAGGTTTTTTAGCGTGTCTAGTCTTCTCCGTATTAACATTTCGCTTGCTGCCTTGGTACGGATTCGTGTCCGCCGTGAAAGTGTGTCAGACACCCAGTGGTAGACACAGAGAGCATCTGTGTACAAGGTCAACTTCTTAGACTGCCACTGCAGGGCCAGATTTATCCCCTTTACAACGGCGTCCAGCTCTGCCAGGTTGATATGCTGAGAATCTGTTACGGGCCGTAGCCAACATGCATCTTCGAACACGTTTCCTCCTTGCTCCAACGATACTCCCAACGCCAAAGAACTGGCATTAACCCACACACCTACGTTGTCTCCGTTAACACACCACTGCCCACAGGCAGGGTCCTTCTTGTTCACTCTCTCCAGTGTCTCTTTAATCATCAGAATTAGTAGGACATCATCGGATATGTCATCCCAACCCGTGGTTGTTAAATTTGCTCTGCGTTTAATTACACCAACAGCCGCGCGGAGCCAGCCACAGGCCGGTAGGTGACCAACAAGTTTTTCACACCAAGAAAAAACGGTCCGCCTTGTAACGACGTTGGGGATGCTTGGAATTTCGCTGCCACGCCTCCATTGTAGGGTGCCATCTTCCTCATAAACATCCAATCCCAATACACGTGCTCCTTCCCTCAAACGTTCGGGATTCTTGCATTCCAGACCAAACTGAGCCAACGTTTCTTTGACACACGACGCAGACTGTACATCTTTCTGACGTATACGTCATCAATGTAAGCTGACGTTGAGTCCCTCATGGGCTTTTCTTGGGACAATACTGAGTTGACAATAGTCTTCATAATCTGTGGTGCCACATTTAGGCCAAAGCCGAGGCGTGTAAGGCAGTACCTCTGCCCCTGGAACCAAACTGTCTGGAACGGCCACAACGTCTCATCAACTCGCACCTGTAAATAGGCTTTTCGCAAATCCAATATCGAGACATTAGTGCCTTTCTGACGCCATTCCCTCAACTTGCTGGCGCATACGTCAGCATCAGCAGTGTAGGCTTCAATATGCTTGTTAAGCTCCCTATAGTCCAGCACCGGCCGTACTTTCGACTTGTTATGCTGGACTACTCCCATCAAGAGTATTAGACCCTTGGGAGGCCCAAGCTTGTCCTCAAAGTAACGGATTAACCAGCCATCTTGGATCTACGCCTTTAGTTCCCTTTCGTATTCTGCTCGGGCCTCACTAGGTATAGGGTACTCTGCAACCCCATTCTTGAGTTTAGTCGGTGCCCTTCCCTCGGTCCACTTCCAAGATGCAATCCATGCCCTCTTGCGAGAGTCGTAGTCCATTGTAAAATCCGGCCGATCGATGTGGAGCGCTGCACACACTGGGGCCTCCAAGAATCGCACTTTTCCATCCCGATGAATTGCGACTCCCCCCAGCGCCTTGATGGCATTGTATCCGAGCAACAGGTCAAACCCCAGGAGATTTCCTTGGGTCACGAGCACATTAATCTTAGTGGCTGCACCGGTGTCCGTGTAGACCTCGACAGTTCCAGCTCCACAGCATGTCTGGGTCTCGCCTCCTATCGTGGTGACTTTGATCTTTCTCTTAGTCCAACTTGGACACAGCCTGGCGCTCACTATAGTATGTCAACAGCCTGAGTCGAGAAGTGCTGAGCGGGGTATTCTGTTTCCGTAGACGGTCATCACTGGTTGCGCCTTGTTCAAATTTTGCTCGGGAAGCAGGGCGGCGCTGACGTCCTCTCCCCTGATACGTTTCCCGCACAGTTTTGGGCTAGATGCCCCAAACCGCCACAATTAAAACAACGCTACCCCCCCTGTTGGTGCAATTCCTTGCAAATTGTCCGCGTCGGCCGAAGCGAAAACATTTCCCATTGCTTGCAGGGTTCTGATTCGGAATCTCCCGAGCGCCAATCTGGCCTGTCTGTGTCGCCATCACAACTAGTTGCCCCAGGTCCTCCTCATCTTTGATGATGGCTCGAGCATGTTCCATCAAGTGTTCCATGGGCGTTGTTGAAACGCTGGTTGAGGCTCTCAATAGCTGCTTCACCCGAGTGGGAAGGCCCGCCACAAACGCGTACGCTCGCGTACGCGAGCGTCCGCGCGACACCCCTCCACCGAATAGGACTGCGAGTTTCTTTAACTCTGCGAAGAAAACGTCCACGCTTTCCTCCGGTAGAAGTTTTCGGGAAGCAAATTTTTTATAGGCCGTACAAGGATCCATGGCGAATGCCTTGTACAGCGCAACTTTAATTGCGGTGACATCTCCCGTTTCGGCAGCACTGAGTTGCTGATACACACTCAAGGCACCCCCAGCCAATCTCAGAGGAATCACAGTGTGTACCCTTTTTACCTCACAAAGGTCGCACGTCAGCTCTACCCTTTCAACCCAGTCGACAATGGACGTGGACCCGTCAAACTCGGGTATGATCTTTAAGTCGAATTTCGACTCGGTTATAGTCCTAGAGGGCAAATAGCCGAAATAGCTTGTAGAAAATGTGTAAAATAAGTCCTTTAAAATTACTGCGCCCTCTGTAGATGTATAAGGAAAATCCTTTAAAACTACTGCGCCCTCTGTAGATGTGTAATGTTGCAGCAACGTAAAGCAATTCAATAACCAGTAAATACCGTTTCTGCACGGAATCCAACTGGCAAGGTACCTAGATGGACGAGAACGGTTACTCAGAACGGACCCAACAATCGGTTACTCAGAACGGTCCCAACAACGGTAAGATATGCTCACACCCACACGGCACGAGAAACTACAGCAACACGATTCCTGACCAAGTCAATCATCGCTCTCCCAACGTCTTTCAATCACTCGCTTTTATGGCCGTTGCAGGCCGGCTAAATTTGCATATTGCGAGAATTCATGTGACTGCGAGATATCATCCTTTACAAAAGACGGCTGCCGCCATCTTGATATTTCTTTCTCTATTTTCGGTCGGCGACGCCGAGCCGGCCCCGAGGTAAGTCTCTCCTTTTCGTCCGTCTCTCTTACGCACCCACACAACACACAAACACGCGAGCGCTTGTCTCCTGGATGCACATTGCATTACTTTTGTGTGAAATTTGTAAAAGATAGGATGATCCGTTTCGGAATCTATGAAGAAGGAACCCACACTCATTGACTTTTATATATATATATATATATATATATATATATATATATATATATATATAAATTCGTTCGTAATTAATAGTCTAAATAACCACTGGACGGATGACTGCTACATTTTGGTATAATATGTTTACTGTACCCATGCGTGTTTCTATATATCTCTTTTTAATTATAACATCATACGTAATTTTTCTATAATAAATAGGTGGTTTTCTTTGTACGGATGGGCCATTTTTTATTTTAGGACAATTATTTCACACAGCGTGCCATCACGTGACATCACTAAATGGAACTTTTATATACCAAATTGACTTTTTTGTTTAAAAATGGAATTATTTCTCTTTCGTTAATATATATTTATTTTAAATATTTCGTGTTTTATATATGTTATATGTTTACAATTGTTGGATGTTTTTCTCTTGATTATATTTGTTTGGGAGAAGCACAATTTAAAAAAAAAAGATTAAAAATGGAGCGACATTTAAATTTCCATTCCATTTTTACAACAATCCAGCGCGCACTTCGCAAGTTTTATCATAAGTTAACGAGCAACCCATAAAAATCTGGTAACTGAGTGTCAAATCTCCTTAAAGTATTGTAAAAAAAAAAAATAGAAAAAAAATAAAAATAGAACCTCTCCTTAACATACTGGCAATAATTTGGTTCCGTCCTTCCATTGAATGTTCTAGTAAGAGTAGTTGATTAACTAGGATCGGAAGCTGACCAAAATTATTTAATTCTTGAATATTTTACATTTTGGTTCAATTTGTTAGTTTGCAATCGCTAAAAGCCCACACAAAAATTGAACAAATGATAAAATTGAAAAGAACGGTACTCATGCAGAATTTACCCTCCCCACACACACACCGGATACCAATTAGTTTAGGGTTCGACCGGCCATCGTGGTGACCGAATTCAGCCGTGCGTTGTCCAAATGTTTAAACACTAAACCAAGATTTTACTTATATTTTTTGCAGAATTAATTAATGATGGGAGTATTTTGTCTGTTTATTTCCTAAACATCTGTTGACCAAAAAAATAACTTATACAGTCTCTTGAAAAAATCTAACTATTCTCTACTTTCACCTCTGTTTATAATAAAAAATGGGAGTACTCCTTGGGCGTTGAGTTCCGTGGTTCCGTGGTGACGCGTCGCTCCCTTCCTGACGGAAGCGCACGTAACACTTTTTTATTTACTAACGTTGTCGTAGTAACTAAACGATTATCTGTCACATTATTTTGAAAAAACAGTTTTACTCTTTATGAATATTAAAAGAAAAATTACTAAAAATTTATTAATAATGCCTCACTTTTACAGACATTTGTTTTTAAATTTCTTAAATGACGACTTTTATCGACTTTTTTTAAATAGCATTTGCGGATGGGTATGATGACATTTGTTTTAATTTCTTTTTTAATGACTTTTTATCGACTTTCTTTTTTTATAGCATTTGCGGATGGGTAAAAAACGAAAAAAAAAACTAAACCATTTACTGATAATTCTAACTTTTACAAATATGTTTAACAAATAAATGTTATCAAAGTCAAGATACCGAGAAATTGTCAGTAAATGGCTTCTTTATTTTTTTCGTTTTTTACCCATCCGCAAATGCTATTAAAATAAAAGTCGATAAAAATCATTTAAAAAGAAATTAAAAAAAACAAATGTCAGCATACCCATCCGCAAATTCTATTAAAAACAGTCGATAAAAGTCATCATTTAAAAAGAAATTTAAAAACAAATGTCTGTAAAAGTGAGGCATTATTATATATTATATTATAACGATAATAAATCGTTAGTAACTTTTCTTTTAATATTCATAAAGATTAAAACTTTTTTTCAAAATAAATAATGTGACAAATAATTGTTTAGTTACCACGACAACGTCAGTAAATAAAAAAAAGTGTTACGTGCGCTTGCGTCAGAAAGGGAGCGATGCGTGTTTTTATGCTAATTGCCATGGAATTCAACGTCCAAGGAGTACCTAATTCTGTTTTCAAAAAGAAACGTTTACTAGCAACTTTGTTTTTAAAAAAGTGCAAGTTTTCCAGACAAAAAGAAAAATTCACCTCACAATTTATGGTAAAAAATTCACCTTTTCCTGGAGGAAAAAAAAAACTTTTATTGATAAAAAAAATTGCAAAAATAATAAAATAAACAATACAAAATGCAATTGTTTATGTGGAATGTGTTCCATTTTAACGAACCGAGCAACAGCAACGCGTGGCCAGGTACAGTTTGTGTGTGTGTGTGTGTGTATATATATATATATGTGTGTGTGTGTGTGTATATATATATATATATATATATATATATATACACACACACACACAAACTGTACCTGGCCACACGTTGCTGTGGCTCGGTTCGTTAAAATGGAACACATTCCACATAAACAATTGCAATATATATATATATATATATATATATATATATATATATATATAAGAGAAAAAAATTAAAAATGAAATTTGTAATTAAATTTATTTTTCGAATGAATACTAAAAAAATCAATCTATACTTAGAGCTAGGACAACAGCATATTATGTTCATTATTTTGACCTTCGAATATGTATCCATTTATATGTTATATACTTATGTATAGAGTGATGTCGTTCTCGGTTGATTAATTGTATTTTAATGTGTCGGATATATACTCTAGAGTCAAAACAATGAAAAGTATATGCTGTTGTTATAGCCCTATTTATAATTTACAATTTACGCGGAATAAGGGCGTTGT